>NW_006400284.1:398011-399908 GCF_000299155.1 Elephantulus edwardii
TGTTGCTTGTTACTTTTGCCTATCCTACTTTGTGGCACTTCTATAAGGACATCTCTCAGTGTTTCCCAAAACACTGGTCTTGCTTTTACAAACTCCCTTACATTCTGCTTTTCTGAGAATATCTTAATCTCTCCTTCATATTTGTTGGTCAGTTTTGCTGGGTACAATATTCTTGGTTGACAGTTGTAATTTTCTGAGTGTTTGACATATGTCATTCCACTGTCTTCTTGCTTGCATGTTTTTCTGTGTTACTGCTGTACCTGGTGAAGTTCAAAGGCGCAGCAGTGAGTCATCGTCCAGATGGCAGAGTGTCTAGGCATCAGGGCTAGGTCCTCCAGGTGGAGTGGCTGGGCTTCCAGGTGGTGGGTGGAATTGTCCCGGCAGTGAGGCTATAGGGGCAGGTACTCCAGGCAGTGGGGGTTGGGCATCAGGTGACTGGGCCAGAGCCGCCAGGCAGTGGGGCCAATGCTTCCAGACAGAGGAGCTTGGGCTGCCAGGAAACAGCACCAGGGGTCTCCAGAAAGTGAGACCTTGGTCTAGTGCTCCAGGTAGGAAAGAAATCTAGGCTACAATTGTTTGATAATTTTCAAACTTTATTTGATCACCTTTTTGTTTTTTAATTATGGGAATAAATATGGATCTCTTCCAGTCAGTTGACCAGGTAGTTGTCCTCCAGATTTCTTGGCGCAATGTGGTGAGCACATCCAGAGCAGCATCTGCATATTGAAATGTGTCAGTTGACATGCCATTAATTTGTGGGGTCTTGTTTTATTTATTTTCCCAATTCCTTCAGAGCAGCTTGAACTTCCTGTTTAATCACCCATTGCCTCTTAAAAAACACCAAAATAAAACCACCAAACTTTTTTTATTTTATACTGATTTACTTAGGAAGTTCGTATACATTGTTTTTCACACAGGATCATTCCCCTTTCCTTTATTCACCCCTCCCACCACCCAATAAATTGTTCAACCCTATGATTAAGCCCCACCTTGAGTCCCACCTCTCTCCCCCACCCATCCTCAACCATTTGCTGCTGCCTCCTTGCCTTGGGTGCTCATACTTGATCTCCAATAATGGTCTTATACAATATTTGTCTTTTAGAGACGGAGTTAGTTCACTTAGCATAATATTATCCAGTCTCTCCAAAGTTAGGTAGTAATTTACAGAATCATTGCTCCTGCATGCTGCATAGTATTCCATTATGTGAATGTACCGTAATTTCTCAATCCATTCCATTATGATTGGAGATTTGGAATGTTTCCATGTTCCATGCTATGGTGTACAAATCTCTGTTTGTGCCTCAGTTCTCATATTCTCAGGGTTTATCCCAAGTAGTTAAATAGCTAGATCATATGGAATTTCTATGTTCAGCTTGTTGAGGAAGCGCCAAACTGCCTTCCAGAATGTTTGCACCACTTTACAATCCCACTATGTATGAGATTTCCATCTCACCACATCCTCTCCAACATTTATTACTAGTTTCTCTGCCAAACTTTGCCACTACTACTGGAGTAAGAGGTTATCTCTCTGTGGTTTTGATTTGCATCTCTCTCTATTGCCAATGATTTTGAGCATTTCTTCATGTGTCTGTTTAGCCATCCAAATGTCTTCCTCTGTGAAAAGACTTTCCATGTCTTTTGTCCATTTTGTAATTGGATTATCAATCTTCTTCTTCTTCTGGAAGACCTGTAGGAGTCTGTAATCGTTCATTATGAGACTAGTCTGAAATGGTATTGCCAAAGATTTGTTCACAGTTAGTAGGTTTTCTTTTAACCCTGTTGGAAAAAGGTTTTTGGGGATTTTTTTTTAATCTTTAGTCTTTTTTATTCATTATTTAACTCTCAAGTGCATAAGAATCAATTAAAAACATAATAGCTTGCTTCTAGCATACTTTTG
>NW_006400284.1:400532-408252 GCF_000299155.1 Elephantulus edwardii
CTTTCCCATTGCAATACGCATTTTAATTTCCTGGCTACTGGTACCGAGAGTGCTGGCTGTGGAGCCAAGCCGACTAAAGTTGCTAACAATCTCAATCTCTTCACCATCCATCCTGATGCTGCCAATTGGTCCAGTGGTGAGAATCTTTGTCTTCTTGAAAATTTATGATCCTATGATTAACCCCTGCCCCCTGCCCATCCTCTCACCCTCTGCTTCCACCCTCCCCTTTGGATCCTCATACTCATTCTACAATAATGGTTTGATACAGTATTTGTCCTTATGGGACTGAGTTAGTTCACTCAGCCTAGTACTCTCTTGTCCCTCCAAAGTTAGGTAGTAATTTACAAAATCATTGCCCCTGAATTCTGCTTAGTATTCCATTGTGTGAATGTACCATAATTTCTCAATCCATTCAGTTGTGGTTGGACATCTGGGCTGTTTCCATGTTCTTACAATGGTGAATAACACTGCTGTGAACATTGGTGTACAAGTCTCCATTTGTGCCTCATTTCTCATTTTCTCAGGGTATATTCCAAGCAGTGGAAAGCTGGGTCATATGGAATCTCTAGGTTCAGTTTTTGTGGAAGCACCAAACTGCCTTCTAGAGTGATGGTGTCATTTTACAATCCAACTAACAATGTAAAAGCGTTCCTAACTTGCCACATCTCTGACATTTATTACTTGCTGTCCTGTTAAACTTTGTCCCTGCTACTAATGTGAGATGGTATCTCATTGTGGTTTGGATTTGCATCTCTCTTATTACCAGTGATTCTGAACCTTTTTTATGTGTCTTTTTGCCATTTGAATATCTTCCTCTGTGAAAAGTCTTTGCATGTCTTTTGCTCATTTTTGTAACTGGGTTATCAGCTTTTTTCTTGTGGAGGACCAGGAGTATTCTGTCAACTTTATTATGAGACCCTTGTCTAAGATGGATATTGCCAAATATTTGTTCCCCATCAATAGGTTTTCATTTCACCCTGTAGGAAAAAGTTTTTGATGCACACAGGGACTTAATCTTTAGAAGGTCCCATCCATCAGTTTTATCCTTTTCAGATTGAACATTTCTGGCTGTTTTTCAGTCTTTTTATCCCATAAATGAGGACTTCTAAGCTTGATTCCAATTTATCTCTTATGAACTTTATGGTTTTGGGCTTTACTCCCAGGTCTCTGATGCACCTAGAGTTGATTTTTGTGTATAGTGTGAGATATGGATCCTGTTTCAGCTTTCTACAGTTAACAGTCCAGTTATGCCAGCACCATTTGTTGAAGAGGTTGTCACTTCTCCATCTGATAGGTTTTATTTCCTTGACTAATATTAGTTGACTATAGATATCTGGGTCTATTTCTGGGTTCTCAGTTCTATTCCATTGCTCTGTGTGCCTGTCATTGTACCAGTACCATGCTGTTTTATTTACTACTGCTGGGTAGTATGTTTAGAGGTCAGGGAGTGCAGTGCCTCCGAATTCATTTTTGTGTTTCAAAAGTGCTTTGCTTATTAAAGATCTCTTCCCTCTTCAAATAAGCTTGACAATTTCCCATTTGATCTCCTTGAAAAATGAACTTTGTATCTGTATTGGGATTGCATTGAACATGTAGATTGCTTTTAATAGGATTTTCATTTTCACAATCTTGAGTCTTCCTATCCATGAACAGGGAACATATTTCCATTTCTTTAGGTTTTTTATTGTGTCTCATAAAAATATTCTATAGTTTTCTTTGTTTAGGTCTTTTGTATCTCTAGTTAGGTTGACTCCAAAGTATCTCAGTTTGTGGTTGGCTATTGTAAGTGGTATTGCTTAGTTTCCTTCTCTGAGTTCTCTTTGTTACTTCAGAGGATTCCCCCTGATTTTTCAATATTGATCTTATATCCTGTCATTCTACTAAACTGGCCTACTAACTAACAGGTTTGTCTGTTGAGTGTTTGGAGTTTTCTGTGTACACTATCATATCATCTACATATAGTGATAGTTTAACCATCTCTTTGCCTATCTGGATGCCTTTTATTTCCTTCTCTTGTCTTACTGCACAAGCAAGCACTTCCAATATAATATTGAATAGAAGTGGTGACAGTGGGCATCCTTGTCTGGTCTCTGCTCACAATAAAATGCTTTTAGTCTTTCTCCATTGAGAATGATATTGGCTCTTGGTTTTGCATATATACTTTTCACTATGTTGAAGAAGTTATCTTCTATTTCAATTTTGATGAGTGTCTTAATCAGGAAGGGGTGTTAGATTTTGTCAAATGCCTTTTCTGCATCATTTGCTAAGATCATATGGTTCTGTTATTTGCTTTGTTAATTATGGTAAATTACATGGATTGTTTTTCTGATGTTGAACCATCCTTGCATTACCTGTTATGAATGCCACCTGGTCATGAAGAATTCTTTTTTGATGTTCTTTTTTATTCTATTGGCTAGGATTTTGCTAAGGATTTTTGTATCTGTTCATGAGAGATGTTGGTCTGTAGTTTTCTTTTATGGTAATATCTTTGCTTGGTTTTGTTACTAGGGTAATGCTTACTTCATAAAATGTCTTTGGGAGTATTCCTTCTTTAACTAGTTTTTAAATAACTTAAGTAGAATTGGTGATAAGTCTTCTGATTGTTTAGTAGAATCCAGCCATGAGGCCATCTGGTCCAGGACTTTTTTTGGGGGGGGGGCGGGTGGAGGGAGGAGTATTTTTATGACCTGCCCAATTTCTTCTTTTGTGATGGGTCTGTTCAAGTGTTCTACTTCAGACCATGTCAATCTGGGTAAGTCATGAGTTTCAAGGAATTTGTCCATTTGAATAAAGTTTTCAAATTTATCCAAGTATAGCTTCACATAATATTCCAACATTATAGATTTAATTTCCTCTGGTTCTGTTGTGATGTCACCCCTATCATTCCTTAATTGAGTTATTTGTGTCTTCTCATTTTTTTCTTTTGTTAAGTTTCCCAATAGTTTGTAAATTTTATTGACCTTTTCAAAAAATCCTTGTTTTCTTTTTTCTATCTCATTGATTTCAGCTCCTGCTCTTATAATTTCCTTTCTTCTAGAGTCTGTGGGTTTAAATTGTTTTTCTATTTGATGAAAGTGTTGAGTTAGATTTTTCTTCATTTTTTTATGTGTTTGCCTATTGCTATGACCTGCCTCCTGAGGACTGCCTTAGCTGCATCCCAGAGGTTTTGGTACATTATATTTTCATTATCGTTTGTTTTGAGGAACTTCTTAAAATTTATTCTTTATTTCTTCTATAACCCAATCGTGTTCTGTACTCCTTAAGAGGCCCAGGCTCATGTGCTGGGACACAGCATGCCAATTAGTAGAACCAGTCCCCCTTCCACCTAAGGTATAAAGCTTTTAAACAGCCAGGAAGCCAGAAGCCGAGCCTGTCTGGACCACACTGCAGGCCTCCTCTAAGGCCTTTTCTCGTTCCTAGACATGTCCAACTGTTACTGAACGCAAGGGGTTCTTTCCATAATCAGTCGCCAGTAAGACAAACGGACTGCAATATCCATAAATGCACTTTATTACACAGATCTGGGAGACAGCGAGTCACCTCTAAGACTGCCTCCCAGTCTGGGAGTGGTCATGGCCTTATATACTAGGGTGAAACTCCAGCTCATTTAACAATGCACTTTTGTTAGTAAAAAAAGGTAATTTCTACATCTGAAAAGGACAGTTCCCATCAGTAATTCAGGAAGGCCCCAGTTCTCCTCCTGGTAAACAGGCAGATTAAGACACTGTTTACATATGACTGGAGAACCAGCTTCACCAGCATCTAGGATAGATGCATTTCCTCTTCTGGTAAACAGATCAAACTACATGACTAAAGACAGGACACAGAGAATTCAGAGGCTAAGCAACTAGTTTTGCAGGCTGAAGAAAAGTGACTATAGTTTTATAAGTGATACCTATATAGAGAATTCTGAACTTATTAATACCATCCTATCACAACCTATGGGACACTTACAGCCACTAATCTTCTTAAGAGACAGCAATCTGTCACCTGTCAAGGTCTCTCTTGATGTCCGAATACAGGAGGCTCCAAACACTTAAGATGGGGCTGTTCTCCAGAGTAAGTGTGACTGAAGATACAACAGTGACTTCTGAAGTGTCCATTGAAGGATTAAAATTAAAATGGTCCCTATAGTTCTCAGCTGAATTAAACTCAGGTTTCTATAGTTCTCAGCTAAGTTAAACTCAGGAATTTTTTCCATTGTCCCGGGTAGAGCCCCACACCCAGTGTTCCAGGAAGAAAAGTCTGATCCCAGGGCAACAGTATTTCGAGAATGGCTAACTACAGGGTAGGGCAAATAAGCAGATGTTTCTCGACTGATAACCCATGTGTCTTGTGCTTTTCCACTGCCCTGGAGTTTGAACTCATTGTATGCTTAAGAATTTGTGAAACCACCCTATAGTTAATGTTCCAGGAAATAGCTAACCACAAAAGTTAGGCAAATATACTAATGACTTAAGATCTGTCTAACTGCCACATGTGCTACGTGACTGCCACATGTGCTACGTGCAAATATGCTGTGTAAACCATGAGCGAACACCGAACCAATGAATTCAAACTGTGCTTTCATCACCCAATGAGAAGCTGATACCCAGTTGTATCCCCCTAAAGTGTATAAAAAGAGCCAACTTTGTCTGCTCAGGGTCGACTCCTCTATCTCCTGCGAGAGATACGTGTCAGCCCGGAGCTCTGCAATAAACCTCTCCTCTTGCTGTTGCATCAAGCCGGTGTCTTGGAGTCTTGGGTCTTCGCCGTCCACTCGGGATAGGACCACCGGTTCGGGGGGGGTCTTTCATCCATCAGTCAGAGAAAACACTGCACCTTTAAGAGATGGCCAGGATGCTGCACAGATGGGGCAACCAAAATGGTTATCTGAGGAAATGGTGGCAGGAACCAGCATTGCTAATTTGACAGCTTTCCCAGTGCTACTACTGAGCCATTAGCGACAGTAGTTGTATTCAAACTACTTGGTGTCTCACCAGTAGCTTGTATTTTAAAACAGACTAAATAAAACACTGGCAAAACAATCCCAACCAAGAGCATGATGAGAACAGCATTCCACCACTGGATTCCACAGTCTGTACCATCTGTTGGCCTCTTCAGAGTAGCAGGCAACAGCAGCTGACTAGAAGTCTCAACACAGGAACTTTTATGCAGAAAGAGTTCCGACTGTACCACACTCTCAATATTCTAATCAATCTCCTTAAAAGAAATCCGTCAGCTGGCTGGACTGGACACCAGCACCAGCTTGACCCGGGTCAAGCAGCTCCACGCAGGTCACCCTGGTCTCTGAGGATGGGATCAGGAGGGGGTGTTAGCCTGTTGTGGGTCTCTGTTAGGATCCCATAGGTTTTCATGGGAATCTTAACAGATTTTAAAGCATATAAGTCCTGTTCTTGGATGAAGTTGTTTACTTTCTTGATACCTGCCACCTAGGGATGCCACAAAGAACACCATCATTAAATATGTAAACTTCATACACAAAAAGTTGTCCTGCCCCTCCTCCAGATAGTCCAACCTCAGAGACACAATTAGTTTAGCTGAATAACTTTATCTTGGCAGTACCTTAGTCTTAATAGAAATCTTAATAATAAAATTTTCCTATAGTTTACAAGTTTGAACAACAAGTTTTGGAAAATAACTTTTAAAAAAATCTATTTTAACCATTATTGTAGAACATGTATAAGGATTCAAGAGTGGGAGGGTGGGAGCAGAGGGGTGAGGATGGGTGAGGTGGAGGGAGGGGTGGGTAAAGGAAGTGGGAAAGAACCAGCTGAAAAATAACGTATATGAACTTTGTAAGTAAACCAGTATAAAATTTTTATTTAAATTAAAATCTACCTTAAATGCTTTTAGATGAAACATAATCAAGGCACAGTAGCCTTTTTCTCATTGTAACTTCTAGTTATTACTTTAACTTTGAAAAAACAGTGCCCCCATCTGGCTGACTTCCCTATCATCAGACCCTGGCCAAGAGCTGCCCAAAACACCCCAGCCGCAGGGCCTTGCAGGGGATTCAGCCTCAAGCTGACCTTCCACCAGCTTTCAGGGCACATGATGGGACAGTGCCCATCCTTCTCCCATGGCACAGCACACTGCCCCACGGATCATTAACAAAGCACTTTCAAGGTCTCTGCTAATTCTACAGACACACTCAGGCCTCCCTTACCTGCAAGGAAGTCAAAAGCTGAGTGCCCTGATAGCCTGACCACATACAGTATTTCTTTCCCAGAAATACTATATGTCTCATAAATGTATTTTTTTAAATAAAAGAGACCTACTAACGTAACAATTACCACCATTTAATTAATTTTGGGAATTTCAGTCACTAGGGCTCTTTACAATACTTCTTTTTAGTAATTTAATTTTCTTCTTTCAAGAGAGGAGTTTATTCCAGAATGCTGTATGAAAGAACAATGCTAGGTAGAGTGGGAGAATCAGGACAGCTGGCAGGGCAGTCCGAGGTGTCTAGTCCTTACAGGAAAAAACAGGGAATGCTTCACGAATTTGTGTGTCATCTTTGTGAGGGAGCCATGCTAAGCTTCTCTATATAGTTCCAGTTTTTATTATATGTGCTGCTGAAGTGAGCCCCATACAATACTTGCTAACATAAGTAAAAACACATAGGGAGTCACAAAACAAAACTGGAAGCTAAGGACTAAAAAATTAACAACACTGTGAATTTTACCAAGTAACAAAATTCCTTATGAACTCTTTTCATAATCCATATTTATCCTTAAGATATAAGGAGTGGAAGTAAGATGTAAGATTTATCCTTAAGGTAGAATTTTAAAAGGTAAACCCTTCCCTCAAGCTAATATTTGAAAACTGAAAGCATCAGAGATAGGTTCTAATGCTAAATTCACTTAAACTAGAGTGCAAATACTTTCAAACAGAGCCTTACCCAAATCAATCATCTCTGTTTTAATTATTTAAAAACTGCTTTTACCATGTAATTGAATTGGAATAGGTGATATTTTCATTATGTCCTAAAACTAATCATTGTACAAGATTCTTATGACCCTTCTGTGTTTTCTTCTAATAAACCAACAGCAAATCATCTACTTCAAATAGAAAAACTGATGACTTATAGGAAACTTTACTCATTTATTAATCACTTTATTGATATATTAGACATGAACATTCCAAGATGTTAGTATTATTTAAAGACCTCTACATATCACTGGAGACCAATTTGTTTATTAAAAAGAATACAATACACAAAAATATGTTTAGATATTTGGATCTCATTAGATAAGTGACTGATATTTTAATAATAATTTTTTTAAAGCACCACTTATGCTGCCTTAGTTATACAGCCTTAGAAAAGGCCGTAGAATTTTGAAGCACAGTGTTAGCAAAATTAAATACAGGCAGTCCCCAGGATAGTAATAAGATGCATTCTGTGCCTTTATTGATGTGCTGGCCAGTCAGAATAGGTGCATATAGTTCTTATTTAGCTTTCATGAGTGCAAGAAAAGGCTGGAAGCCGCCTTTGTGATTTAAAAGTACATACATCAAGAGATTGGTGGACGATTTATCAACAATCTGCGTTATGCGAATGATACAACCCTGCTTGCTGAAACTGAGGAGGACCTGAAGCACCTGCTGCAGAGTGTCAAGGACTGCAGCCTGCAATATGGATTGAGGCTCCATGGCAAGAAGACAAAGATTCTCACCACTGGACCAATCGGCAGCATCAGGATGGATGGTGAAGAGA
>NW_006400284.1:408819-410113 GCF_000299155.1 Elephantulus edwardii
AACAACAACAACAACACATCAAGAGTGACTAAGAGAATTTAAAAGCACATACAGCAAAGGTGACTAAGAGAATGTGCTGCATCAAAGGGTAATTTCAAACTAAGGGCAAATTTCCTTAACATTATTACAGGGCAAATTTTAGCAGTCAGTTCCTAACTTGGGGACTGCTTGTACAGCAAACAATTTCAATCTAGGAGAAAACACAGTGATTCTAGAAGTACTTTCCTACTTACATTACCATTGTTAATCATTCTGAATGCTAAAAAACATAATTAAAATGAAAAACATAGTTACAATGATACACAGAATACAAAGAACAGACCATGCAGTTCTAAGTAGAACTTTTACCAGTTAAATAAAACTACGATCAGCAAGAAGTGTTTTTTTGGGTGGTTTTTTTTTTTTTTTAAATAAAGCATCCAAAAAGTTCTTGGTTAAATTGTGACTGGGATTTCCAACTTCACTGAGCCTTAAACAAAATTTATGCAAAAGCAAGCAAAGCAGAGAATCTACTTAGGGGCCCGGTTACCCCCTGAGATTCCAGATGAAGCCTCACCCTCTCCCCAAGGTTGTGAACTCATGATCATTTTAGCCCCTAAGGATGGCAAGTATATGATAATATGCCACCTTCCTCTTGAGCAAAATATAATGACTCCTTGTCATCAGGTTAGAATCAAGTCATTGCTGACCCTCCATGGGATTTTCTGAGGCTGTAAACAGCACAAGAGATTTTCCATCTTTCTTTCTCAGAGGAGCTGGTGTATTTGAACTACCCACTTTTGGGTTGGCAGCCCAGCCCTTACCCACTAAGTTATCAAAGCTCTTTCTGACTGAATAGGGGAAGCTTTCACAGCTGCAAGGTCTCTGGGAGGCACCAATGGTTTACACTCAATTGTAAAGGTTGGAAGTTTGAACCCACGAGTGGTGCCAAGAAGGTGTGATAATCTGCCCTTGTTTACATGCCCTTGCCATCAAGTCAGTTCTGTGACAACAGAGCAGAGCAGAACTGTCCTAGAGTTTCTAAGGTCATAATCTATTTTTTCCTTTAGTTCTATTTATTTTGTTGTTGGGGAGAGACACAGCAAAGCACACATCAACTGAACAAACTAGTGACCTTTATTCTCTGAATTGTGAGGCCGTTCTCACACTCCTTTTCTGGTTATTCCTCCCTTATGAGCATGGTCTTCACAATCACATCAGAGAGTTGGACAATGACCAAGGAGGATAGAAGGAGAATTGATGCCTTTGAGCTGTGGTGCTGGAGAAGAGTATTGAGAATACCATGGACTGCTAG
>NW_006400284.1:410358-411050 GCF_000299155.1 Elephantulus edwardii
AGACAGTGCGATTGGCACAGGACAGAGCAGAGTTTAGGGCTGTTGTACATAGGGTCGCTATGAGTCGCAAGCGACTCCACGGCACATAACAACAAACAACATAACCTCACTGCCTTTTAAGGTTCCCACCTACTCTTCTGAGTTGCTGTTGTTATGTTTATCCCAGTGAGCTCTCGTGGCTGGTCCCCAGCAGGTCACACTGTCAACATGAACATGCTGCATGGCTCCACACGCATTAAGATGGCCAGTCTCCTCCTGTAGCCATTGACAGTCCTGGAAACCTGAGAGTGAGCCGCCAAGAGTCCAAACCAACTCCACGCCAGGAAGTGAGTCAGTTCTTTGACAAAAGCATAATGCTCCGGGGTAGAAAACCACAGCCACTGCCAGCAAGTTCATTCCCCACAATCTTTCCCAAGTTTCCAAGCCTGTAAATCCTCCTAAGAGCAGGGTAGCTGGTAGCCTCAAATGGCCATCCTTTCATTTAGCAGTTCCAACATATAACCCACTACGCCACCCAAGCTCCTCATAATGCTCAAGATAGCATGGTTTACTAGTTAAGCTAAACTTCTGTTCAGTTTTTACACCACTTTAGGTGGTATTTTTTATTATCTCAGACAATAATTTCATGCATTCATCTACTTCCATATTTGGAATTCTGTTCCGCATTTTCCCTCTTTTTTATTTTATTTTTT
>NW_006400284.1:424255-427879 GCF_000299155.1 Elephantulus edwardii
CTTTTTCCTTCCTTTTTGAGTCTGCTTTTTGCTCTAGCAAATCCGTGGTGACAATTTTGTCTTCTATTTCATTGGTTCTTTGTTGCATCTCTTCAACTCTGTTCATGTGCCCCTCCATCATGTTGACAGCATCTGAAACATTGGACCTCATATTTTAGATAGTGGTTTCTTGTTTTTCCAGTGTCGCTAATGCCTCATTTGTTTTCTCTACATTGTTCTGGACTATTTGTTTTTAGTTCCTCCTGTTTTTTGTTTGTAGTATCCTGTAATTCTTCAAGTTTGTCTTTCATCCATTGAAAATATTAAATCATTGTTCTTTTAAATTCTGTGTCAGAAAGTTTCATCAGACTTTCTGCCTTCAGGATTGATACTCTGTCACCCTTTGGGGGTGATATCTTGCTTTGTGCTTGTGTATTGTGTGGGACGGCTTGCTTTCTTCGAGACATTGATATGTTCTCAATGAAGATAATGCTCTAGAGATCAGTTGGGTAGCTATCCCACTTGTGCTTTTCTCTGAATGTCTGACTCCAGGGAAATGTCAGCAGAGCCTGTGAGAGCAGCCTCTTGTAGGTAAGATAGGCCAAGGTGCTCCGGATTAAAGGCAGGTTGATTAACCAGATATGTAGACACAGGTGTGGAGCCAAATAGGGAAGGGCATGCACATGGTTACGGCAATCACAAGGGCAGGTCAACCATTTGGAGGACCTCACTCAGGCCTCAGTTGTCTGGGTGTGCTTACAACTGGGTTCCCTATTCGTCTGTCTCCCACCCAGTGGCTTTCATTCACTGATCCCTGTCCAGTGGTGCTCATGCAGTTGCCCTTGCACTGTGGCCCTTGCCCAGGAAGGCTCCTGAGTCAAGGGGACTCAATAAGACAAAGTCAAATTTCCACCAACCCACTCGCCTCTTGCTGGTCTGCAGTGTCCACAAAAGTTCCACTAAATTATCACTGGCCCGCTCTTTCCTGGGCAGTTGGCATGCCCTGAGAGAGCTCAGCCAAATTCCCACCAGTGGGCTCAACTTTGGGAACTCTTCCAGACAATAGGCGTTGCCCAAGAAAACCCAATTAGGATCCTACCAGCCGTTCTCGTGGCAGATCAGTCCCACAGCAGCTTGATTGGTGGTTTCAGATGATGGTTGTTTCCATGGTGTGCCTTTGTGTGCTGACTCAGAATTGTATTGTCCACGGCTGTTGTTGTGTTGCGTGAAGGAGTCTCTAGTGGCCCTGGAGCACCGCCAGGGGGTGCAGGATTGTGGCGAGGCCACCAAGGTGTGCCAAAATTGTGGGGGCACGGGATGGTGGTGGGGTGGTGTCCCTGGACATGGTGCTGTGGCAGGGATGGGGGGTGCAGGGCTTGGGCAGCGCCGGGAGTTAGAGGTTTCAGTCTGTTCCCAGATATTAAGCTGCCAAGTCACCAGTCCTCAGCAAATAAGACTTACTGTGCCGCGTCGCTCTCCCATTTTCCCTCTTTTGACCAGGATTCTTCCATGGAATTTTTTATTAAAATGTTCAGTAGTGGTAGCCAACCACCATCCAATTCTGGTTTCATGGCGAAGACTGGAGTTGTTTTATAAAGGCAATAAGCTTAGTCTTCCTTGTTATGTCATTGTTAGTTGCCATCAACTTGAGTATGACTTACATTGGCCCCATAAACAACAGATCTGAACCTGCATTTGATATGGTTTGCATCTTTCTGATGGTTATGGTGCTGAGCATCTTTTCATGTTTTCAGGTTGCTATTTGAAAGTCTTTCATGGGGAAAAATTATTATCATTAGAGAAGCAGATATCATTCTCTTACATGGCCGCTGGTAGTTTCAAACTGTCCACTGCTCAGTTAGGAGCCAAGTTCTCAACCACTGTGCCCCTGGATTTCCTTCCTGTAAAGAATAGACAATACCCACCCTACTGCTGTCACATTGGCTCAGATCCATTGCAATCCTGCACTGGGATTCCCAGGCTATCTATTGGCACCAGAACAGGCTGCCTTATCCTTAGTTTTCAGAGTGGCTGGTGGTTCTAACCGCTGACTTTTCAGACAACAGCCCAACACTTACCACACTATGCCTCCAGGGCTCCTATCCATAAAGGTTAGACCTAGGAAGCCCTGTAGTAGCAGTTCTATTTACCAGCACATAGGGCTGTCATCTTTTTTGTTAAACTTGCTACAAGCTTTTCACAACCACTTCTCAGGGATCATGAGGAGGCAGTATGGATCCCTTCGCCATCAGTTTCTGAGTACCCTTCACCTTGTTATCTGAAGACTCCTTACTTTGCAGCCATACTGCAGCACCAGCCTGTTGAGGCTGTCCTCCTGGGTCAGCTGCAGCTGCAGCAGAACAACACTGGTGGCTCTTGGCAGACAAGGGTGGTGGGTGTAGTCCCAGCGGCACTCTCTGCTCTGGGGCCGCAGGACGTGTCTTGTTTCTTCCTCAGAGGAGTCACCTGAGTCCCCATTGCCATCTTGAAACATGTAAACATGATTGTTCAGAGTCCTGCACACAACAGTCGGGCCTTGGAAGGACTTGGTTATGTCTTCCTTCTGCTTCATTTCCTTAAATAAGAACCAAATCCAAGGTTAATTTCATGTAATGTACATTCCATTGTGCCTGCATTAAAGATGTTCTTTGCTGTTAGAGATTACGTCTCTCCCTAATCATTGTGCAGGGAGCTCTGGGGGCATAATCCATAAGTAGCTGCACAGCTGACCCAAAGGCCACAAGCTGAGACTCTCTGATGGTTCAAATCCACCAGTGGATCTGAGACATAGGCAATATCCTCCCATGTAACTCAGAGACTCTGAAAACCCCCAAGTTCTGACATGAGCTTTATTAATCAACTGTATATATTTAAGAAGTATCATTGAGTACAAAAGACGTTTATGATGACCAATATGAAAAGAAGTATAGGCTGGATAAAAATACTGTTTTTCCCATAGTGTATAAGTCTGCCCAGAAAACAAAGGTTCTCCTCCTTTCTTTGTCCTTCATCCACCACCCCATCTGTAAAAGAAACCACTTCTATTTGTGATTTCTGAGTACTAAAAGGGATGGCGCAGGAAAGGAAGGCCCTCTATGAGGTGGATTGATTCAGTGACTGGGATAATTGGGATGGGAGTGTTGGAGACAGTGCGATTGGCACAGGACAGAGCGGAATTTAGGGCTGTTGTACATAGGGTCGCTATGAGTCGCAGGCGACTCGACGGCACATAACAACAACAACAACAACAACAAAACTCAAATTCAAACTCACTGCTGTCAAGTCAGAACTCACTCATAGCTGACCATCTTGCTGATAATCAGAGGCTGTAAACTGCACAGGAGATTGCTCATCTTTCTCTGACTAGTGGGTTCAAACCACTGGGCCTTTGGGTTAGCAAAGCGGCTCCCTAGGGAACCGGCCACCAGTGCTCCTTCCAAGTAGTAATCCAACCATAGAGGTAAGAAGTGCAGGCATTCCTCAGACACTGTGGGTTTGGTTGCAAACAAGAATAAAGGAAATACCCCAACAAAGCAAGTCTTTATAAACTTTTCAGTTGCCAAATGTGTGTACATGTTACACTTCCAATAAATGGTAGTTGACATTAAAAAGTTTGTTGTTGTTGCTGTTATGTGCCATCGTTTG
>NW_006400285.1:0-534 GCF_000299155.1 Elephantulus edwardii
TTCTTTGGAATGGGAACAAATATAGATCTCTTCCTCCTGTGAGGTGTTTATCCTCCTGTGAGGTGTTTATTCTCCTTTGAGGTGTTTATCCCCCTAAGAGGTGTTGACACCCCTGTGAAGTGTTTATCGCCCTGTAATATGGCCATGTTTATGCATTGTGAGGTTTTTATCCCCCTGTGAGGTGTTTACCCCAGTGTGAGGTGTTTATCCCCCGAGAGTTTTTAACCCCCCTCCCTGTGAGATGTTAACCCCCCTCTGAGGTGTGTATCCCCCTGTGAGGTGTTTAATGACTTTGAGGTGTTTATCCTCCTGTGAGTTGACTAAGTTTATCCCCTGTGAAGATTTTAACCCCCTTGAGGTGTTTAACCCCCTGTGAGGTGTTTATCCCCCTGTGAGGTGTGTATCATCCTGTGAGGTGTTTATCCCCCTCTGAGGTCTTTATCCACCGTGAGGTTTTTACCCCTTTTTGAGGTGTGTATCCCCCTGTGAGGTGTTCAAAGACTTTGAGGTGTTTATGCTTCTGTGAGTTGTTTA
>NW_006400285.1:4077-4876 GCF_000299155.1 Elephantulus edwardii
CCCTGTGAGGTGTGTATCCTCCTGTGAGGTGTTTAACCTCTCCTTGAGAGGTGTTTACCCCCTGTGAGGTGTGGATCCTCCTGTTAGGTGTTTATCCCCTTGTGAGGCGTGTATCTGCCTGTGAGGGTTGTATCCTCCTGTCAGGTCTTCACCCTTGGGTGAGGTGTTTATCCCCCTGTGAAGTGTTTATCCACCTGTTAGGTATTTACACCCGTTTTGCCTGTATCCTCCTGTGAGGTGTTTATCTCCCGTAAGTTGTTTACCCCCTGTGAGGTGTTTTATTTTCCTGTGAGTTGTTTATCCGCCTGTGAGGTGGGTATCCTCGTGTGAGGTATTTATCCCCCATGAGGAGTTTACTACCTTCGAAGTGTTTATCCCCCTATGAGGTGTTTATCCTCTTGTGAGATGTTTGTCCTTCTATCAGGTGTTTATCCACCTTTGAGGTGTTTATCCCCCTGTGGGGAGTTTATCCACCTGTGAGGTGTTTACCCCCTGTGAGGTGTGTATGCACCTGTGAGGTGTGTATCCTCCTGTGAGGTTTTAATCCCCCGTGAGGTGTTTATGCCCCCTCCCTGTGAGGTGTGTATCCCCCTGTTAGGTGCTTATCCACAGTGAGATTTTTACCCCCCTTTGAGGTGTTTATCATCCTGTGACGTGTTTATCCTCCTGTGATATGTTTATCCCCCATGAGTTGTTTATTCCCTGTGACATGTATATCCTCCTGGGAGGTGTTTATCCCCCTGTGAGGTTTTTATCCCCCTGTGAGGTGTTTATTCCCCTGTGAGGTGTTTATCACCTT
>NW_006400285.1:5022-11407 GCF_000299155.1 Elephantulus edwardii
TGTGCGTGTACCGTCAAATCAGATCTGACTGGTACAGGAGGAGATTGCCCCTCCTTCCCCGGCAGAGCATCTGGTGGATTCGAACCGTGCACCTCTGGGATTGTAGTTGCAGCTTCTTGCCACTAGGCCACCAGAGCTCCCCATCCCGAGAGTTTTTTAACCCCCCTCCCTGTGAGGTGTTAACACCCCTCTGAGGTGTGTATCCCCCTGTGAGGTGTTTAACGACTTTGAGGTGTTTATCTTCCTGTGAGTTGACTACGTTTATCCCCTGTGAAGAGTTTAAACCCCTTGAGGTGTTTACCCCCCTGTGAGGTCTTTATCCCCCTGTGCGGTGTGTATCGTCCTGTGAGGTATATATCCCCCTCTGAGGTCTTTATTCACCATGAGGTTTTTACCCCTTTGTGAGGTGTGTATCCCCCTGTGAGGTATTTAACGACTTTGAGGTGTTTATGCTTCTGTGAGTTGTTTATCCTCCTGTGAGTTGACTAAGTTTATCCCCTGTGAAGAGTTTAAACCCCCTTGAGGTGCTTATCCCCAGTGAGGTGTTTACCATTTTTGAGGTGTTTATCCTCCTGCCACGTGTTTATCCTCCTTTGAGGTGTTTACCCCCTGTGAGGTGTTTACTCCCTGTGAGATGTTTACCGCCCTCTGAGGTGTTTATCCCTTGTGAGCTGCTTACACCCTGTAAGGGGTCTATCCTCCTGTGAGGTGTTTACCCCCCTCTCTGAGAGCTGTTTACCCCCTGTGAGGTGTGGATCCTCCTGTTAGGTGTTTATTCCCCTGTGAGGCGTGTATCTGCCTATGAAGTGTTTATCCTCCTGTGAGGTCTTCACCCCTGGGTGAGGTGTTATACCCCTGTGACGTGTCTATCCACCTGTGAGGTGTTTACCCCGTGTTGCCTGTATCCTCCTATGAGGTGTTTACCCCCCATGAGTTGTTTACCCCCTGTGAGGTGTTTATTTTCCTGTGAGTTGTTCATCTCCCTGTGAGGTATTTATCCACCTGTGAGGGGTTTACCTTCCTGTGAGGTGTGTATCCTCGTGTGAGGTATTTATCCCCCTTGAGGTGTTTACCCCCTTCGAGGTGTTTATCACCCTGTGCGGTGTTTATCCTCCTGTGAGGTGTTTGTCCTCCTATCAGGTGTTTATCCCCCTGTGATATGTTTATCCCCCATGAGTTGTTTATCCCCTGTGACATGTATATCCTCCTGTGAAGTGTTTATCCCCCTGTGAGGGGTTTAACCCCTGTGAGGTGTTTACTCCCTGTGAGATGTTTACCCCCCTCTGAGGTGTTTATCCCTTGTGAGCTGCTTACACCCTGCGAGGTGTTTATGTCCCGAGAGGTTTTTAACCCCACTCCCTGTGAGGTGTTTACCCAGCTGTGAGGTGTGTAACCCCCTGTTAGGTGCTTATCCCCAGTGAGGTGTTTACCGCCTTTGAGGTGTTTATCCTCCTGTGAGGTGTTTATCCTCCTGTGCGGTGTTTACCCCCCGTGAGGTGTTTACTCCCTCTGAGATGTTTATCCCCCTCTTAGGTCTTTATCCCTTGTGAGCTGCTTACACCCTGTGAGGTGTGTTTCCTCCTGTGAGGTGTTTACCCCCCTCCCTGAGAGGAGTTTACCCCCTGTGAGGTGTGGATCCTCCTGTTAGGTGTTTATCCCCCTGTGAGGTGTTTATCCACCGAGAGGTTTTTAACCCCACTCCTTGTGAGGTGTTTACCCCCCTGTGAGGTGTGTATCCCCCTGTGAGGTGTTTACACCTTGTGAGGGGTTTATCTCCCTGTGAGGTGTTTATCCACCTTGAGGGCTTTCCCACCCTGTTAGGTGTTTATCCTCCTATGAGGTTACAAAGTTTATCCCATGTGAAGTGTTTACCCCCTCGTGAAGTGTTTACACCCCGGTGAGGTGTTTATCCCTCTGTGAGGTGTGTATCCTCCTGTGAGGTGGGTATCTTCCTGTGAGGTTTTGATCCCCCGTGAGGTGTTGACGCCCCCTCCCTGTGACGTGTGTACCCCCTTGTTAGGTGCTTATCCCCAGTGAGGTTTTTACCTCCTGTGAGGTGTTTACTCCCTGTGACATGTTTACCCCCTTGTAAGGTGTTTATCCTTTGTGAGGTGTTTACACCCAGTGAGGTGTGTATCCTCCTTTGAGGTGTTTACCCCCCTCCCTTAGACGTGTTTACCCCCTGTGGGGTGTGGATCCTCCTGTTAGGTGTTTATCCTCCTGTGGGGTGTGTATCCGCCTGTGAGGTGTTTATCCTCCTGTGAGGTCTTTACCCCTGGGTGTGGTGTTTATTCTGCTGTGAGGTGTTTACACCTTGTGAGGTGTGTATCCTCGGGTTCCCTGTGTGGTGTTTACCCCCTTTGAGTTTTGTATCGTCCTGTGAGGTGTTCATCCTCCTGTGAGTTGTTTATCCCCTGTGAGGTGTGTATTCCCCTGTGAGGCGTTTATCCCCTTGTGAGGTGTTTATCTACCTGGGAGGTGTTTACCCCCCAGTGAGGTGTGTATCCACCTGTGATATGTTTATCCCCCATGAGTTGTTTATCCCCTGTTACATGTATATCCTCCTGTAAGGTGTTTATCCCCCTATGAGGTGTTTACCCTCTGTGAGGTTTTTACCCTCTGTGAGGTTTTTAAACTCTTGGTAAGTGTTTATCCCCCTGTGAGGTTTTTATCCACCTATGAGGTGTTTACCCCCCTGTGAGGTGTGTATCCTCCTGTGATGTGTTTATCCCCCTTGAGTTTTTTACTCCCTGTGAGCTGTTTATCCTCCTTTAAGGAGTTTATCACCCTGTGAGGTGTTCTTCCACTGGTGACGTTTTTACCCCCCTGTGAGGTGCTTATCCCCTGTGAGGTGTTTACCTCCTTTGAGGTGTTTATCCTGCAGTGAGGTTTTTATCATCTTATGCAATTTTTATCCCCCTGTGAGGTGTTTATCCCACTAAGAGGTGTTGACTCCCCTGTGAGGTGTTTATCGCCCTGTAAGATGGCCATGTTTATACCTTGTGAGGTGTTTATCCCCCTGTGAGGTGTGTATCCACCTGTGAGGTGTTTATCCCCCTGTGAGGTGTTTACCCCCTCTGAGGTGTGTATCCCCTTGTGAGGTGTTTATCCTCCTGTGAGGTGACTAAGTTTATCCCCTGTGAAGAGTTTAAACCGCCTTGAGGTGTTTACCCACCTGTGAGATGTTTATACCCTGTAAGATGTGTGCCACTCTGTGAGGTGTTTATCTCCCTGTGAGGTGTTTGTCCACTTTGAGGGGTTTACCACCCTGTGAGGTGTTTATCCTCCTATGAGGTGACTAACTAATTTATCCTCTGTGAAGTGTTTACCCGCTTCATGAAGTGTTTACATCCTGGTGAGGTGTTTATCCCCCTGTGAGGTGTTTAGCCGCATATTGCCTGTATCCTCCTGTGATGTGTTTATTCCCCGTGCGTTGTTTACCCCCTGTGAGGTGTTTATTTTCCTGTGAGTTATTTATCCACCTGTGAGGGGTTTACCTCCCTGTGAGGTGTGTATCCTCGTGTGAGGTATTTATCCCCCATGAGGTGTTTACCCCCTTCGAGGTGTTTATCCTCCTGTGAGGTGTTTATCCTCCTGTGTGGTGTTTACCCCCTGTGAGGTGTTTACTCCCTGTGAGATGTTTACCCCCCTCTGAATTGTTTATCCCTTGTGAGCTGCTTACACCCTGTGAGGTGTGTATCCTCCCATGAGGTGTTTAACCCCTCCTTGAGAGGTGTTTACCCCCTGTTATGTGTGGATCCTCCTGTTAGGTGTTTATGCCCCTGTGAGGCGTGTATCTGCCTGTGAGGGGTGTATCCTCCTGTCAGTTCTTCACCCCTGGGTGAGGTGTTTATCCCCCTGTGATGTGTTTATCCACCTGTCAGGTGTTTACCCCTGTTTTGCCTGTATCCTCCTGTGAGGTGTTTATCTCCCGTGAGTTGTTTAACCCCCTGCAAGGTGTTTATTTTCCTGTGAGTTGTTTATCCCCCTGTGAGGTGGGTATCCTCGTGTGAGGTATTTATCCCCCGTGAGGTGTTTACCCCCTTCGAGGTGTTTATCCCCCTTCAAGGGGTTTATCCTCCTGTGAGGTCTTTACTCCTGGGTGAGGTGTTTATCCCGCTGTGAGGTGTTTACACCCTGGGAGGTGTGTATCCTCAGGTTCCCTGTGAGGTGTTTACCCCCTGTGAAGTTTTTATCCTCCTATGAGGTGTTTATCCTCCTGTGAGTTGTTTATCCCCTGTGAGGTGTGTATTCTCCTGTGAGGTGTTTATCCACCTGTGAGGTATTTAACCCCCTGTGAGGTGTGTATCCTCCTGTGATGTGTTTATCGCCTTGAGTTTTTTACTCCCTGTGAGCTGTTTATCCTCCTTTGAGGAGTTTATCATTCTGTGAGGTGTTCTTCCACCGGTGACGTGTTTAACCCCCTGTGAGGTGTTTATACCCTTTGAGGTGTTTATCCTCCAGTGTTGTGTTTATCATCTTATGAGATTTTTATCCCCCTGTGAGGTGTTTATCCCACTAAGAGGTGTTGACTCCCCTGGGAGGTGTTTATCGCCCTGTAGGATGGCCATGTTTATGCATTGTGAGGTGTTTATCCCCCTGTGAGGTTTTTACCCCCGTGTGAGGTGTTTATCACCCTGTGAGGTGTTTATCCCCTGAGAGGTTTTTAACCCCCTTCCCTGTGAGGTGTTTACCCCCCTCTGAGCTGTGTATCCCCCTGTGAAGTGTTTATCCTCCTGTGAGTTGAATAAGTTTATCCCCTGTGAAGTGTTTAAACCCTCTTGAGGTGTTTACCCCCCTGTGAGGTGTTTATTCCCTGTAAGATGTGTGCCACTCTGTGAGGTGTTTATCTCCCTGTGAGGTGTTTATCCACCTATGAGGTGACTAAGTTTATCCTCTGTTAAGTGTTTACCCGTTCGTGAAGTGTTTACACCCCGGTGAGGTGTTTACCCCTGTGTTGCCTGTATCCTCCTGTGATGTGTTTATTCCCCGTGTGTTGTTTACCCGCTCTGAGGTTTTTATTTTCCTGAGTTGTTTATCCCCCTGTGATGTATTTATCCACCTGTGAGGGGTTTACCTCCCTGTGAGGTGTGTATCCTCGTGTGAGGTATTTATCCCCCGTGAAGTGTTTACCCCCTTCGAGGTGTTTATCCCCCTGTGAGGTGTTTATCCCCCTGTGAGGTGTTTATCCTCCTGTGAGGTGTTTATCCTCCTGTGTGGTGTTTACTCCCTGTGAGGTGTTTACCCCCCTCTGAAGTGTTTATCCCTTGTGAGCTGCTTACACCCTGTGAGGTGTTTGTCCTCCTGTGAGGTGTTTATCCCCCTCCTTGAGAGGTGTTTACCCCCTGTGAGGTGTGTATCTGCCTGTGAAGGGTGTATCCTCCTATGAGGTCTTCACCCCTGGGTGAGGTGTTTATCCCCCTGTGACGTGTTTACCCCCGTTTTGCCTGTATCCTCCTGTAAGGTGTTTATCCCCCGTGAGTTGTTTACCCCCTGTGAGGTGTTTATTTTCCTGTGAGTTGTTTATCCCCCTGTGAGGTGTTTGTCCCCCTGTGAGGTGTGGATCCTCGTGTGAGGTATTTATCCCCCGTGAGGCGTTTACCCCCCTCGAGGTGTTTATCCCCCGGTGAGGTGTTTATCCTCCTGTGTGGTGTTTACCCCCTGTGAGGTGTTTACTCCCTGTGAGGTGTTTACCCCCCCTCTGAAGTGTTTATCCCTTGTGAGCTGCTTACACCCTGTGAGGTGTGTATCCTCCTCTGAGGTGTTTACCCCCCTCCTTGAGAGGTGTTTACCCCCTGTGAGGTGTGTATCTGCCTGTGAGGGGTGTATCCTCCTATGAGGTCTTCACCCCTGGGTGAGGTGTTTATCCCCCTGTGACGTGTTTACCCCCGTTTTGCCTGTATCCTCCTGTGAGGTGTTTATCCCCCGTGAGTTGTTTTCCCCCTGTGAGGTGTTTGTCCCCCTGTGAGGTGTGGATCCTCGTGTGAGGTATTTATCCCCCGTGAGGTGTTTACCCCCTTCGAGGTGTTTATTTTCCTGTGAGTTGTTTATCCCCCTGTGAGGTGTGGATCCTCGTGTGAGGTATTTATCCCCCGTGAGGTGTTTACCCCCTTCGAGGTGTTTATCCCCCGGTGAGGAGTTTATCCACCTGTTAGGTGTTTACCACCCCCTGTGAGGTGTGTATCCTCCTGTGAGGTTTTGATCCCCCATGAGTTGTTTATCCCCTGTGACATGTATATCCTCCTGTGAGGTGTTTATCCCCCTGTGAAGTGTTTACCCCCTGTGAGATGTGTGTCCTCCATTGATGTGTTTATACCCCTTGAGCTTTTTACCCACTGTGAGCTGTTTATCCTCCTTTGAGGAGTTTATCACCCTGTCAGGTGTT
>NW_006400285.1:12916-16306 GCF_000299155.1 Elephantulus edwardii
CCTCCTTGAGAGGTGTTTACCCCCTGTGAGGTGTGGATCCTCCTGTGAGGTTTTGATCCCCCGTGAGGTGTTTACGCCCCCTCCCTGTGAGGTGTGTACCTCCCTGTTAGGTGCTTATCCACAGTGAGGTGTTTATCCTCCTGTGAGGTGTTTATCCTTCTGTGATACGTTTATCCCCCAAGAGTTGTTTATCCCCTGTGACATGTATATCCTCCTGGGAGGTGTTTATCCCCCGTGAGGTTTGTATCCACCTGTGAGGTGTTTATGCCCCTGTGAAGTGTGTATCCTCCAGTGATGTGTTTATCCCCCTTGAGTTTTTACCGCCTTTGAGCTGTTTATCCTCCTTTGAGGAGTTTATCACCCTGTGAGGTGTTCTTCCACCGGTGACGTGTTTACTCCCCTGTGAGGTCTTTACCCCCTTTGAGGTGTTTATCCTCCAGTGAGGTGTTTATCATCTTGTGAGATGTTCATCCACCTGTGAGGTGTTTATTCTCTGTGAGGTGTTTACCCCCTGTGAGGTGTTTATCCTCCTTTGAGGTGTTTATCCTCCTGTGAGGTGTTTACCCGCTGTGAGGTGTTTACTCCATGTGAGATGTTTACACCCCTCTGAAGTGTTTATCCCTTGTGAGCTGCTTACACCCTGTGAGGTGTGTATCCTCCTGTGAGGTGTTTACCCCCCTCCTTGAGAGGTGTTACCCCCTGTGAGTTGTGGATCCTCCTGTTAGGTGTTTATCCCCTTGTGAGGTGTGCATCTGCCTGTGAGGGGTGTAGCCTCCTGTGAGGTCTTCACCCCTGTGTGAGGTGTTTATCCCCCTGTGACGTGTTTATCCACCTCTGAGGTGTTTACCACCGTTTTGCCTGTATCCTCCAGTGATGTGTTTATCCCCAGTGAGTTGTTTACTCCCTGTGAGGTGTTTATTTTCCTGTGAGATGTTTATCCTCGTGTGAGGTGTGTATCCTCCTGTGAGGTGTTTACCCCCTTCGAGGTGTTTATCCCCCTGTGAGGTGTTTGTCCTCCTATCAGGTGTTTATCCCCTTGTGAGGTGTTTATCCCCCTGTGTGGAGTTTATCCACCTGTTAGGTGTTTACCCCCCTGTGAGGTGTGTATCCTCCTGTGAGGTTTTGATCCCCCGTGAGGTGTTTATGCCCCCTCCCTGTAGGTGTGTACCCCCCTGTTAGGTGCTTATCCACAGTGAGGTGTTTACCCCCTTTGAGGTGTTTATCATCCTGTGAAGTGTTTATCCTCCTGTGATATGTTTATCCCCCATGAGTTGTTTATCCCTTGTGACATGAATATCCTCCTGTGAGGTGTTTATCCCCCTGTGAGGTGTTTACCCTCTGTGAGGTATTTATCCTCCTGGGAGATGGCTATCCCCCTGTGAGTTTGTATCCACCTGTGAGGTGTTTACGCCCCTGTGAGGTGTGTATCCTCCAGTGATGTGTTTATCCCCCTTGAGCTTTTTACCCCCTGTGAGCTGTTTATCCTCCTTTCAGGAGTTTATCACCCTGTGAGGTGTTCTTCCACTGGTGACGTGTTTACCCCCCTGTGAGGTGCTTATCCCCTGTGAGGTGTTTACCCCCTTTGAGGTGTTTATCCTCCAGTGAGATGTTTATCATCTTGTGAGATGTTTATCCACCTGTGAGATGTTTATTCTCTGTGAGGTGTCAAGGACTGCACCCTTTAGTATGGACTAAGGCTCAATGTCCAGAAGACAACGATTCTTGCCACTGGACCAATTGGCAACATCAGGATGGATGATGAAGAGATTGAGAGTGTTCACAGCTTCAGTTTGCTTAGCTCCACAGTCAACACACTTGGAACCAGCAGTCAGGAAATCAAAAAGCTTATCGCGATGGGAAAGTCTGCTGTTAGGGACCTGTCAAAGGTACTCAGGAGCAACAGTGTCTCTCTGGACACTAAGGTGCGCCTGATACAGGCCAGGGTATTTGCAATCGCTTGTTATGCATCAGAGAGTTGAACAATGACTAGGGAGGACAGAAGGAGAGTGGATGCTTTTGAGCTGTGTTGCTGGGGAAGAGTACTGAATGTAGCATGGACTGCCAGGAAAACAAAAAGATTCATCTTGGAGAGGATTAAACCAAACTACTCGTTGGAGGCAAGGATTTTGGGGCTTCGTCTGACATCCTTTGGACATGTTGCCAGGAGGGACGGGTCCTTGGAGAGGGACATCATGCTTGGTAGGGTGGAGGGACAGCGCAGGAGGGCAAGACCCTCTATGAGATGGATTGATTCGGAGACTGGAGTAATCGGGATGGGTGTGTCAGAGGCGGTGCGGTTGGTGCAGGAGAGAGCAGGGTTTAGGGCTGTTGTGCATAGGGTCGCTATGAGTCGGAACGACTCGACGGCACAAAGCAACAACTACAACATGTCGTTATATACGTGGATATGTTGTTATATATGTGGATATGTTATATGTGGATACGTTGTTATATATGTGAGTATTTTTTATATGTGGCTATGTTGATATATACGTGGATATGTTGTTATATAGGTGCGTATGTTGTCATATATGTGAGTATGTTATATGTGGATATGTTGTTATATGTGTTTGTATGATGTTATATATGTGAGTATGTTGTTATTTGTGGATACCTTGTAATATATGTGGGTATGTTGTTATATATGTGAGTATGTTGTTATATGTGGATATGTTGTTATATATGTGAGTATGTTGTTCTATATGTAGGTTTTACATGTGGATATGTTCTTATATATGTATGTTGTTATATATGGGAATACGTTTTTACAGATGTGAGTATGTTGTACTATGTGGATATGTTGTTATATACGTGGGTTTGTTGTTATATATGTGAGTATGTTGTTAAATGTGGATATGTTCTTAGGTATGTGGGTATGTTGTATTATATGTGAGTATGTTATAATATGTGAATATATTCTTATACATGTGGGTATGTTGTTATAAATGTGAGTATGTTTTTATATGTGAATATGTTTTTATATATGTAGGAATGATGTTATACATGTGAGTATGTTTTACTTCTGGATATCTTCTTATATGTGTGAGTATGTTGTTATATATGTGGGTATGTTATATATGTGAGTATTTTTTTATATGTGGCTATGTTATACACGTGGATATGTTGTTATATATGTGGATATGTTTTTACATATGTGAGAATGTTATATGTGGATATGTTATATATGTGGGTATGTTGTCCTATATGTGAGTATGTTATATATGTGAGTATATTGTTATATGTGGGTATGTTGTTATATATTTGTGTATTATGTTATATATGTGAGCATATTTTTATATATCTGAGTATGTTGTTACATGTGGATATGTTATAGATGTGGGTATGTTGTTACATATGCGTGTATGTTGTTATATATGCGAGTATGTTGTT
>NW_006400285.1:16517-22635 GCF_000299155.1 Elephantulus edwardii
GTATGTTATATATGTGAGTATGTTGTTTTATATGGATATGTTTTTATATATGTGGGTATGTTATGTATGTGAGTATTTGTTATATGTGGATATGTTATATATGTGGGTATATTGTTATATATGTGAGTATGTTTTTGCATGTGGATATGTTCTCATATGTAAGTTGTGATCTATGTGGGTATGTTGTTTTATATATGAGTATGTTGTTATATGTGCATATGTTGTTATATATGTGGGTATGATGTTAAATATGTGAGTACGTTATATATGTGAGTATGTTGTTATATCTGGATATGTTATATATGGGGTATATTGTTATTTATTTTATATGTTGTTATATGTGGATATGTTATATGTGGTTATATATGTGAGTATATTTTTATACATGTGAGTATGTTGTTATATGTGGATATCATGTTATATATGTGGGTATGTTGCTATATATGTGAGTATATTATATATGTGAGTATGTTATTATATGTGGATATGTTGTTATATATGTGGGTATGATGTTATATATGTGAGTATGTTCTTATATATCTGAGTATGTTGTTAAATGTGGATATGTTGTTATAGATGTTGATACGTTGTTATATATGTGAGTGTCTTGTTATATATGTGAGTATGTTGTTTTATATGGATATGTTGTTATATATGTCGGTAGTTTGTTATATAAGTGAGTATTTGTTATGTGTGCAGATGTTGTTATAGATGTGAGTATGTTGTTATATATGTGAGTATGTTGTTTTATGTGGATATGTTGTTATACATGTCAGTATGTTGTTATATATGTGAGTATGTTTTTATATGTGTGTTTTTTGGTGGCAGTCCCAGGAGGAAGGACATTCTTCCCTTCACGGGCAAGTGAAGCCATGGTGGCCTTGGGTTGAAGGCACCAGCGTCTTCAAGCCCAAAAGGAGAAGACTAGGAGGATGGTGACGGCCATAATGGGCCAAGTTTGACCCACCAATTTTGGCAGTGATCCTTTCACAAGTGAGCATGATTGGTGTACTTGGGAGAAGTGTTGTGGGGTGGCAGTCCCTGGAGAAAGGCGACTCTGCCACCAGGAGCCAGGCGAGCCACGCTTGGCCTTGGGTTGAAGGAACCAGCAGATTCAAGCCCAAAAAGAGAAAAGGATTAGTAACAAGATGGCCATAATGCCCCAGGTTTGCCCCACCCAGGGTGCCTGTGATCCTTTCACCAGAGAGCATTGTGGGTGTATGTGGGAGCTGTGTTTTGTGGTGGCAGTCCCAGGAGTCAGGAGACACTGCTTCGAAGAGCAAGGCAAGTCACGCTGGCCTTGGATTGAAGGCCCCAGCGGCTTCAAGCACAAAAGCAGAAGAGGAGGAGTAACTAGACGGCCATAATGGCCCAGCTTTGCCCCACCGAGGGTGGCTGTGATCCTTTCAGAAGTGAGCATCATTGGTGTACTTTGGAGATGTATTGTGGGGTGGCAGTCCCTGGAGAAAGGCGACTCTGCCACCAAGAACCAGGGGAGCCAAGCTTGGCCTTGGGTTGAAGGCACCAGCGGATTCGTGCCCAAAATGAGAAGAGGATTAGTAACAAGACGGCCATAATGAACCAGGTTTGCCCCACCCATTGTGGCTGTGATCCTTTCACCAGAGAGCATTGTGGGTGTACATGGGAGCTGTGTTGTGTGGTGGCAGTTCCAGGAGTGAGGTGGCTCTGCCTCCACAAGCAAGGTAAGCCACGCTGGCCTCGGGTTGAAGACACCCGTGACTTCAAGCACAAAAGGAGATGAGAAGGAGGAGGAACGAGAAGGCCATAATGGCCCACTTTTGTGCCACCCAAGGTGGCTGTGATCCTTTCACCAGTGAGCATGATTGGTGTACTTGGGAGATGTGTTGTGTGGTGACAATCTGTAGAGAAGGCGACTCTGCCACCAAGAGCCAGGGGAGATACGCCGCTTGGTCTTGCATTGAAGGCAACAGTGGATTCATGCCCAAAAGGAGAAGAGCATTTGTAACAAGACGGCCATAATGAGCCAGGTTTGCCCCACCCAGGGCGGCTGTGATCCGTTCACCAGAGAACATTGTGGGTATACGTGGGAGTTGTGTTTTGTGGTGGCAGTCCCAGGAGTAAAGACACTCTGCCTCCACGTGCAAGGGAAGCCATGCTTTCCTTGGGTTGAAGGCACCAGCAGCTTCAAGCCCAAAAGTAGAAGAGGATTAGTAACAAGACGGCCATAATGGCCCTGGTTTGCCCCACCCAGTGTGGCTGTGATCCTTTCACCAGAGAGCAAGGTGAGTGTACGTGGGAGCTGTGTTTTGTGGTGGCAGTCCCTGGAGAAAGGCGACTCTCCCTCACTGAGCAAGGGAAGCACGCTGGCCTCGGGTTGAAGGCACGTGCGGCTTCAAGCCCAGAAGGAGAAGAGGAGGAACGAGATGGCCATAATGGCCCCGGTTTGACCCACCCAGGGTGTCTGTGATCCTTTCACCAGAGAGCAAGGGGGGTATACATGCGAGTTGTGTTTTTTGGTCGCAGTCCAAGGAGAAAGGACACTCTGCCTCCACGAGCAAGGGAAGCTACGCTGGCCTTGGGTTGAATGCACCAGTGGCTTCAAGGCCAAAAGGAAAATCAGAGGAGGAACGAGACGGCCATAATTGCCCAAGTTTGCCCCACCCAGGGTGGCTGTGATCCTTTCATGAGAGAGCATTGTGGGTGTACGTGGGAGCTGCTTTGTGTTGTGGCTGGCCCAGGAGAAATGACGCTCTGCCTCCACTCGCAAGGGAAGCCACGCTGGCCTTGGGTTGAAGGCACCAGTGGCTTCAAGTAAAAAGGAGAAGAGGAGGAGGAACGAGACGGCCATAATAGCTCAGGTTTGCTGACCCAGGGTGGCTGTGATCCTTTCAATAGTGAGCAAGGTGGGTATGCCTGTGAACTGTGTTTTGAGGTGGCAGTCCAAGGAGTAAGGAGGCTCTGCCTCCTCGAGCCAGAGAAGCCACGCTGGCCTGAGGTTGAAGGCACTAGTGGCTTCAAGCCCAAATGGAGAAGATGATTAGTAACAAGACAGCCATAATGGCCCAGGATTGCCCCACCCAGGGTGGCTGTGATCCTTTCACAAGTGAGCATGATTGGTGTACTCGGGAGATGTGTTGTGGGGTGGCAGTCCCTGGAGAAAGGCGACTCTGCCACCAAGAGCCAGGGGAGCCATGCTTGGCCTTGGGTTGAAGGCACCAGCAGATTCATTTCCAAAAGGAGAAGAGGATTAGTAACAAGACGGCCATAATGAGCCAGGTTTGCCCCACCCAGGGTGGCTGTGATACTTTCACCAGAGAGCATTGTGGGTGTACGTGCGAGCTGTGTTGTGTGGTGGCAGTCCCAGGAATAAGGTGACTCTGCATCCACGAGCAAGGGAAACCACACTGGCAATGGGTTGAAGGGACCCGCGGCTTCAAGCCCCAATGGAGAAGAGGAGGAGGAATGAGAGGGCTGTAATGGCCCAGGTTTGCCCCACCCAGGGTGGCTGTGATCCTTTCACCACAGAGCAAGGTGAGTGTACGTGGGAGCTGTGTGTTGTGGTGACAGTCCCAGGAGTAAGGACACTCTGCCTCCACGAACAAGGGAAGCTACGCTGGCCTTGGGTTGAAGGCACCAGTGGCTTCAAGCCCAGAACGAAAAGTGGAGGAGGAACGAGGCGGCCATAATGGCCCAAGTTTGCCCCACCCAGGGTGACTGTGATCCTTTGACAAGTGAGCAAGGTGGGTATGCGTGTGAAGTTTGTTTTGTGGTGGCAGTCCCAGGAGTAAGGTGGCTCTGCCTCCACGAGCAAGGTAAGCCACGCTGGCCTAGTGTTGAAGGCACCAGCAGATTCAAGCCCAAAAGGAGAAGATGTGGATGAATGAGACGGCCATAATGGCCCCGGTTTGACCCACTCAGGGTGGCTGTGATCCTTTTCCCAGAAAGCAAGGTGGGTGTACGTGGGTGCTGTGTTTTGTGCTGGCAGTCCGAGGAGTAAGGAGACTCTGCCTCCAGGAGCAAGGGAATCCATGCTGGCCTGGGGTTGAAGGCACCAGCGGCTTCAAGCACAAAAGGAGAAGAGTAGGAGGAACGAGACAGACATAATGGCCCAAGTTTGCCCCACCCTGGATGCCCATGACCCTTTCACCAGAGATCAAGCTGGGTGTACGTGGGAGCTGGGTTTTGTGGTGGCAGTCCCAGGAGTAAGGAGACTCTACCTCCACGAGCAAGGGAAGCCACGCTTGCCTTGGGTTGAAGGCACCTGCGGCTTCAAGTCCAAAAGGAGGAGAGGAGGAGGAGGAACGAGACGGCCATAATGGCCCCGGCTTGCCCCACCCAGGGTGGCTGTGATCCTCTCACAAGTGAGCATGATTGGTGTACTTGGGAGATGCGTTGTGGGGTGGCAGTCCCTGGAGAAAGGCGACTCAGCCACTAATAGCCAGGGGAGCCACGCTTGGCCTTGGGTTGAAGGCACCAGCGGATTCATTCCCAAAAGCGGAAGAGGATTAGTAACAAGACAGACATGTTTGCCCCACCCAGGGTGGCTGTTATACTTTCACCAGAGAGCATTGTGGGTGTACATGCGAGCTGTGTTGTGTGATGGCAGTCCCAGGAATAAGGTGACTCTGCCTCCACGAGCAAGGGAAGCTACACTGGCCTTGGGTTGAAGGCACCCGCGGCTTCAAGTCCAAAAGGAGAAAAGGAGGAGGAGGAACGAGAGGGCCATAGTGGCCCAGGTATGCCCCACCCAGGGTGGCTGTGATCCTTTCAAAAGTGAGCAAGGTGGGTATCCATGTGAGCTGTGTTTTGTGGTGGCAGTCCCAGGTGTCAGGAGACACTGTTTCGACGAGCAAGGGAAGCCACGCTGGCCTTGGATTGAAGGCCCCAGCGGCTTCAAGGACAAAAGCAGAAGAGGAGGAGTAACTAGACGGCCATAATGGTCCAGCTTTGCCCCACCCAGGGTGGCTGTGATCCTTTCAGAAGTGAGCATCATTGGTGTACTTGGGAGATGTGTTGTAGGGTGGCAGTCCCTGGAGAAAGGCGACTCTGCCACCAAGAACCAGGGGAGCCAAGCTTGGCCTTGGGTTGAAGGCACCAGCGGATTCATGCCCAAAATGAGAAGAGGATTAGTAACAAGACGGCCATAATGATCCAGATTTGCTCCATCCATTGTGGCTATGATCCTTTCACCGGAGAGCATTGTGGGTGTACATGGGAGCTGTGTTGTGTGGTGGCAGTCCCAGGAGTAAAGAGACTCTACCTGCACGAGCAAGGGAAGCCACGTGTTTGTCCTCCTATCAGGTGTTTATCCCCCTGTGATATGTTTATCCCCCATGAGTTGTTTATCCCCTGTGACATGTATATCCTCCTGTGAGGTGTTTTATCTTCCTGCGAGGTGTTTATCCCCCTGTGATGGGTTTACCCCCTGTGAGATGTTTACCACCGTCTGAGGTGTTTATCCCTTGTGAGCTGCTTACACCCTGTGAGGTGTTTATCTCCCGAGAGGTTTTTCACCCCACTCCCTGTGAGGTGTTTACCCCCCCTGTGAGGTGTGTAACCCCCTGATAGGTGCTTATTCCCAGTGAGGTGTTTAACCCCTTTGAGGTATTTATCCTCCTGTGAGGTGTTTATCCTCCTGTGAGGTGTTTACCCCCTGTGAGTTGTTTACTCCCTGTGAGATGTTTACCCCCCTGTGAGGTCTTTATCCCTTGTGAGCTTCTTACGCCCTGTGAGGTGTGTTTCCTCCTGAGAGGTGTTTACCCCCTCCCTGAGAGGTGTTTACCCCCTGTGAGGTGTGGATCCTCCTGTTAGGTGTTTATCCCCCTGTGAGGTGTTTATCCCCCGAGGGGTTTTTAACCCCACTCCCTGTGAGGTGTTTACCCCCCTGTGGGGTGTATACCCCCTGTGAGGTGTTTAATGTCTTTGAGGTGTTTATCCTCCTGTGAGGTGTTTACACCCTGTGATGTGTGTTTCCTCGGGTTCCCTGTGAGGTGTTTATCCCCTTTGAGGTGTTTATCCCCCTGTGAGGTGTTTACCCCTTGTGAGGTGTTTATCTCCCTGTGAGGTGTTTATTCACCTTGAGGGCTTTCCCACCCTGTTAGGTGTTTATCCTCCTATGAGGTGACAAAATTTATCC
>NW_006400285.1:23308-26542 GCF_000299155.1 Elephantulus edwardii
CCCCCTGAGAGGTGTTTATCCTCTTGTGAGGTGTTTGTCCTCCTATCAGGTGTTTATCCCCCTGTGAGGTGTTTATCCCCCCTGTGAGGAGTTTATCCACCTGTGAGGTGTTTACCCTCCACTGAGGTCTTTTTCCAACGTGAGGTTTTTACCCCTTTGTGAGGTGTGTATCCCCCTGTGAGGTGTTTATGCTCCTGTGAGTTGTTTATCCTCCTGTGAGTTGACTAAGTTTATCCCCTGTCAAGAGTTTAAACCCCCTTGAGGTGTTTACCCCTCCTTGAGGTACTTATCCCCAGTGAGGTGTTTACCCCCTTTGAGGTGTTTATCCTCCTGTGAGGTGTTTATCCTCCTTTTAGGTCTTTTCCCCCTGTGAGGTGTTTACTTCCTGTGAGATGTTTACCCCCCTGTGAGGTGTTTATCCCTTGTGAGCTGCTTACACCCTGTGAGGGCTGTATCCTCCTGTGAGGTGTTTACCCCCCTCCCTGAGAGGTGTTTACCCCCTGTGATGTGTGGATCCTCCTGTTAGGTGTTTATCCCCCTGTGAGGCTTGTATCTGCCTGTGAGTTGTTTATCCTCCTGTGAGGTCTTCACCCCTGGGTGAGGTGTTTATCCCACGTGAGTTGTTTATTTTCCTGTGAGTTGTTTATCCCCCTGTGAAGTATTTATCCACCTGTGAAGGGTTTACCTCCCTGTGAGGTGTGTATCCTCGTGTGAGGTATTTATCCCCCGTGAGGTGTTTAGCTCCTTCGAGGTGTTTATCCCCCTGTGAGGTGTTTATCCTCCTGTGCGGTGTTTGTCCTCCTATCAGGTTTTTATCCCCCTGTGATATGTTTATCCCCTGTGACATGTATATCCTCCTGTGAGGTGTTTATCCCCCTGTGAGGGGTTTACTCCCGTGAGGTGTTTACTCCCTGTGAGATGTTTACCCCCCTCTGAGGTGTTTATCCCTTTTGAGCTGTTTACACCGTGTTAGGTGTTTATCTCCCGAGAGTTTTTTAACCGCACTCCCTGTGAGGTGTTTACCCCCCTGTGAGGTGTGTATCCCATTGTGAGGTGTTTAACGACTTTGAGGTGTTTATCCTCCTTTGACTTGTTTATTCTCCTGCCAATTGACTAAGTTTATCCCCTGTGAAGAGTTTAATCCACCTTGAGGTGTTTATCACCCTGTGAGGTGTTTATCCCCTGTAAGATGTGTGCCACTCTGTGAGGTGTTTATCTCTCTATGAGGTGTTTATCCACCTTGAGGGGTTTACCTCCCTGTCAGGTGTTTATCCTCCTATGAGGTGAATAAGTTTATCCCCAGTGATTTATTTACCCCCTAGTGATGTTTTTACACCCCGGTGAGGTGTTTATCCCCCTGTGATGTGTGTATCCTCCTATGAGGTGTTTATCCCCCTTTGAGGTGTTTACCTCCGTGTGAGATGTCTATCCCCGTGTTAGTTGTTCATCTCCTGTGAGGTGGTTATACCCCCTGTGAGGGGGTTACCACCTGTTAGTTGTATACCCTCCTATGAGGTGACTAAGTTCATCCCCTGTGAAGTGCTTACTCCGCTGTGAGGTGTTTAGAGCCCCTTGAGGTGTGTATCCCCCTGTGAGGTGATTAACGACTTTGAGGTGTTTATCCTCCTGTGAGGTGTTTATCCTCCTGAGAGTTGACCAAGTTTATCCCCTGTGAAGAGTTTAAACCCCCTTGAGGTGTTTACCCCCATGTGAACTGTTTATCCCCTGTAAGATGTGTGCCACTCAGTGAAGTGTTTAACCCCTTGTGATTTGTTTCCCCTCCTGTGAGGTGTTTATCCCCTTGTGAGGTGTTTATCCACCTTGAGGGCTTTCCCACCCTGTTAAGTGTTTATCCTCCTATGAGGTGACTAAGTTTATCCCCTGTGAAGTGTTTACAGCCCGGTGAGGTGTTTATCCCCCTGTGAGGTGTGTACCTTCCTGTGAGGTGTTTATTCCCCTGTGAGGTGTTCACTCCCGTGTGAGGTGTTTATCCCCCTGTGAGTTGTTCATTTCCTGTGAGGTGTTTTTCCCCTGTTAGGTGTTTATCCCCTGTTAGTTGTATACCCTCCTATGACGTGACTAAGTTTATCCCCTGTGAAGTGTTTACTCCCCTGTGAGGTGTTTACTCCACTGAGAGGTGTTTATTCCCTGAGAGGTTTTTAACCCCCTCCATGTGAGGTTTTACCGCCCTGTGAGGTGTGTATCCTCCTGTGAGGTGTGTATCCTCATGTGAGGTTTTTATCCCCCGTGAGGTGTTGACGTCCCCTCCCTGTGAGGTGTTTACCCCCTGTGAGATGTTTACCCCCCTGTGAGGTGTTTATCCCTTGTGAGGTGTTTACACCCTGTGAGGTGTTTATCCTCCTGTGAGGTCTTTACCCCTGTGTGAGGTGTTTATCCCCCTGTGAGGTCTTTACCCCTGTGTGAGGTGTTTATCCCTCTGTGAGGTGTTTACACCCTGTGAGGTGTGTATCCTCCTGTGAGGTTTTTAACCCCCGTGTGGTGTTGACACCCCCTCCCTGTGAGGTGTGTAACCCCCTGTTAGGTGCTTATCCCCAGTGAGGTGTTTACCCCCTTTGATGTGTTTATCCTCCTGTGAGGTGTTTACCCCCTGTGAGGTGTTTCCTCCCTGTGAGATGTTTACCCCCCTGTGAGGTGTTTATCCCTTGTGAGGTGTTTACACCCTGTGAGGTATGCATCCTGCTGTGAGGTGTTTACCCCCCTCCCTTAGAGGTGTTTACCCCCTGTGAGGTGTGGATCCTCCTGTTAGGTGTTTATCCCCCTGTGAGGCGTGTATCTGCCTGTGAGGTGTTTATCCTCCTGTGAGGTCTTTACCCCTTTGTGAGGTGTTTATCCCCCTGTGAGGTGTTTACACCCTGTGATGTGCGTATCCTCGGGTTCCCTGTGAGGTGTTTACCCCCTTTGAGGTTTTTATCCTCTTGTGAGGTGTTTATCCTCCTGTGAGATGTTTATCCCCCTGTGAGTTGCTTACCCCCTGTGAGGTTTGTATCCTCCTGTGAGGTGTTCATCCCCCTGTGAGGTGTTTATCCACCTGTGAGGTGTTTATGCCCCTGTGAGGTGTTTATCTCCCTGTGAGGTGTTTATCCTCCTTTGAGGTGTTTATCCCCCTGTGAGGTGTGTACCCTCCTGTGAGGTGTTTATCCTCCATTTGTTGTTTCCCCCCTGTGAGGTGTTTATCCTCTTGTGATTCGTTTTTTTTCCCCTGTGAGGTGTTTA
>NW_006400285.1:27275-33484 GCF_000299155.1 Elephantulus edwardii
AAGGGACACACTGACAAAGGAGATTAATCAGAACTGACTTTGACAAGCACTGTGGCAATTGGACAATTAAAACAGGCATAGAGTGGGGGGAAGAAGAACGTACTGGGGAGGAGGGTGGAGAAAACAGTGAAACAATGAATGAAAACCCAAAATGTCTGTAAATGTTCATTAAAAGTAATAAAATTTAGTAATAAAAAACCAAAGTGGCTAGTGGATTTGCGCAGCCAGTAAGGTTTGGGTTTTGAGTTGGAGCAGTTCCCACTGTCTGCACCACGAAATTGCCATAAGATTTATTGCCTTGGAAAACTCTAGAGGGCATTATTAATCTGCCATTCAAGGATGCTATGCATTAGAATCAACATCACAGCGCTGAGTTTAAGAATTCATCTAGAGTGTAGGGAGTTGTGTCGCCAGCCCACCCAAATTCAGCCAGCTTGAGGCTGCTAGCTGCTCCATGGGAGAATGTTTGACAGTCTCTAGTGCAGTTAGTTTTTAGCCTCTGAAAACTCATTAGAGAATTGGCTAGAAGTCAGATGTTACTTGGCAGCAATGAGGTATTTATTTTCATCTCAAGTGCTGGTTGTCTGGGTTTGAGGTAAGATCAAGAACAGACATGTTATACATGATACTTTTCGTAATTATTTGTAGCTTACTATGCATCAAGTACATGCTATTTCTTTTATTTAACTGTTACCTCATCATTCTAGTCAGATTCTCTTATTCTTGAAGTTCACATATACAAAATGACATTCTCTGCGCGCGCGCGCGCGCGCACACACACACACACACACACACACGACTCCAGTGTATAAATTAAGTTCTGCATCAGTCTCCTCCATTACTACGATTTTTCCATCTGATGAACACATAACACTACCTAGTTTGGTTTTTTCCATGTTCAGAATTTTTCATGGCAGAAAATTTACATACATTGTGTTGCTTTTCAGAAATGTATAAGGCTTGAATTTTAATAAAATACTTATTTGTAGTCATTTTTTTCTCCACAAGAAAGTTTCATACAATTAATCATTTTGAGGACTTAATGTTACTAGATGCCATCAGGTTGGCTACAACCCATAGAGACCCTGTAAATAACACAGCTGAATCTTGCCGTGTCCTGCACCATCCTCACAATTTTTGATGCATTCAAACCTATTGTTACAGTCACTTTATCTTTTTCTGACCTTCCAACATTCTCAGCATGAATCCCAGAGTGTATGAGACAGTTTCACTGTTCTTGCCTATATATATATATATGGTTGAAGTGTGCATTGGTTTCACTAATCCAAGATAACCAGTACCTAGTTATTATATATAAGAATTAAAACTTTTTTAAAGAAACATTTTCTAAAAAGCTTATCCAAACCTGCTTTTAACTAAAAAAGATTAAAATTTGAGAATTTTAGGCTTTTTAAAGCTTTTTAAGTAAAAAAAAAAGTTTTTGAGGGTTTTTTGGCTGATAGTTAAAAATGCAGTCTTTAGAAATGAAAAAATTATTTGGGGATAATGGATTAATTTCTAGCACTTTCGTGAGTCATTTATGAAAGTATCAGATTTTAACTGTTAAGAGTCCTTAATTTGGAGCCATGCCTTAGAGAAAGCAAAAGTAGTTACCATATGTTGTGTATTTGTTTGAAATTTATTTAATACTTTCTTTGCTTGCTAAAATTTCACAAAATGGAAATAACTTTTCACATTCCAAATATTAATGCTCCTGTAGGGCTTTATGTATTTCTGGAGGCAGGAATATAGTAGCTATGCGAAAAAATAATTTTTCAAGGTAAAACTTATTTTCCTGCTTAATCTTATGCTTGTGGGTGATAATTGTTAATATTTTTTTGTAAGTTCGTGTAAGAACAGATACATTATCCTAAAAGGATGACGAGCATTCAGCCAGATTAGATTTCTTAACTAAGGAAATCATTAAATAAGCTAACATTTTACATCTGAGTATAGTTTCCCAGTAATGGCATGAAGTAAATTTACTCTCATTCTTGATTTTCTTTGATTGAACTATGAATGTAGATGAAAGAAAATTACATTGAAAGAGTATAGTTTAAGGGAACTGGAAGGGCACAGATGTTGAGGAATAGTCCCTGATTTCTACAAAAGATTATAAAAGCAATGTACTGTGTATCTATACACATAATTCAATATCTTAGTTGAATTGGCACTCTTCACAGAAAAGAAAGTTCAAAATAAAAACATGCATACGTGATATATATATGTGTAGCCTTACTTTTTTTTTTTTTAAAATAGTGGTTTGCTTACAAAGCTCATACACATTTTGTTTCATAACTATTCTTCATTCCTATTCTATTTCATAAAATCATTGCCTTTCACTATGTTTTATAAAATGAATTGCCATTGGACTATGCCCACCATGGTCCTGGTTTTTTGGTTTTAGCTGGGTTTTTTTTTTCAGGTCCATGCTGATCTTTTCCATTTCTCTTATCCCCTCCCTCTACCCACCAAAACTGCAACGCTGTGATTTTGCCCTACCCATCTTCACGCCTGAACTCTGAAAGAGAACTGTGGCATCAGGATTGGAGGGATACTTACGAATAAACCTGTGATATGTAGATGACAAAATTTGCTTGCTGAAAGTGAGGAAGACTTGAAGCACTTGTTGCAGAAGATCAAGGAATGCAGTCCAGTATGGATTGCGTCTCAATGTCAGGAAAACAGATTCTTAGTACTGACAACATCATAATGGGTGGAGAGGAGATTGAAACTGTCAACAGCTTCATCTTCCTTGGATCTGCATTTAACACCCTTGGTACCAGCAGTCACGAAGTAAGGAGACACACTGAAATATCTGAAGTTAGGGGCCTTTCCAAATTATTTAGGATTAATGACATTAGTTTGAGGACTAAAGAAGGTGCTTCTGATTCAGGCCATGTTCTTTCGGATCACTTGCTATGAATCTGAGCTTGACAATAAGGATGACAAGAAAAGAATTTATGCCTTTGATCTGTGTTGTTGGAGCATTAAACATCCAATGCAAGGCTAAGAGAACAAACAGGAATCAGATCAATTTTATCTGTGTGAAAAAATGGTTGGAGGAGTTCAGTATGCACAGTGAAAACTAGGGCAGGTGCTGCTTGTGGAACACATCATCAACTACTCATATGCAAGTTCAAATTAAAGCTAAAGAAGGTCAAATTATACTCACAGGAACCAGAATTTGATCTTGAATCTATAACCTGTTGTTGTTATGTGCCGTCGAGTCGCTTGCGACTCATAGTGACCCTATGTACAACAGCCCTAAACCCTGCTCTATCCTATGCCAATCTCAGTGCCTCTGACACACCCATCCCGATTACCTCAGTCACTGAATCAATCCACCTTATAGAGGGTCTCCCCCTTCTGCGCCGTCCCTCCACCCTCCCAAGCATGATGCCCCTCTCCAAGGACTGGTCCCCTCCTTACAACATGTCCAAAGTATGTCAGACGAAGCCTCAGAATCCTTGCCTCCAAGGAGATGCCTGGTTTAACCCTCTCCAGTATGAAATCTGTTTCCTTGGCAGTCCAGGGTACATTCAATACTCTTCTCCAGCACCACAGCTCAAAGGCATCAATTCTCCTTCTATCCTCCTTAGTTATTGTCCAACTCTCTGATGCATAACAAGTGATTGCAAAGACCATAGCCTGTATTAGATGCACCTTAGTCTTCAGAGTGACACCATTGCTCTTCAGTACCCCGGAGAGGTCCCTAACAGCAGACTTTACCATTGCAATACATTTTTTTTATTTCCTGGCTACTGGTGCCAAGAGTGTTGACTATGGAGCCAAGCAGACTAAAGTTAACAATCTCAATCTCTTCACCATCCATCCTGATGCTACCATTTGGTCCAGTGGTGAGAATCTTTGTCTTCTTGACACTGAGCCTCAATCCATACTGAAGGCTGCAGTCCTTGACCCTCTGCAGCAAGCATTTCAGGTCCTCCTCAGTTTCAGCAGGCAAGGTTGTGTCATCTGCGTGATGCAGATTAATAGATCTTCCACCAATCCTTATGCCACACTTCTCCTCATAGAGCCCAGGCTCTCGGGTAATCTGTTCTGCATACAGGTTGAAAAGGTATGGAGATAGGATGCATCCCTGGCCTATGCCCTTCCCAATTTTGAACCATGCAGTGTTTCCTTGCTCTGTTCTGGCGACTGCCTCTTGGTCCAAGTATAGGTTTCGTATTAGCACAATTAAATGTTCTGGGATTCCCATTCTTCTCAGAGTTGGCCACAGTTTGTTATCATCCACACAGTCAAACACCTTTGCATAATCAATGAAACACAGATATACATTCTTCTGGTAGTCCCTGCTTTCAGCTGAGATCCATCTAACACCAGCTACAATATCCCTAGTACCACGACCCCTTCTCAACCCAGCCGGGACTTCTGGCAGTTCTCTGGTGATGTGTTATCACCTGGGAACTTAAAAAACAACTCGGAAACATGTTTGAGGCTTTGAACACTAATGAATGAAGATTAAATGAGCTGTGGGAAGGTATCAAGAATATAGTCTATGAAGAATGCAAAAGGTCATTACAAAGAAGAAGAAAAGACCAAAATGAATGTTTAGGAGATATTCTGAATATTGCACTAGAGCACCCCAAACCAAAGGGACGAAATCAAAAGGAATTGAATAGATTTCAAAAAGCATCTTGGGAAGACGAAGTATTATAACGAAATGTGCAAGAAGCTGAAGTCGGAAAATCAAAAGGGCTGAACTTGTTTGGCATTTCTTAAGCTAAAGGAATTAAGAAATTCAAGCCTCAAGTTGCAGTTCTTAAGGATGCTTTGGGAAGACTATAAAATTATCCAGAAAGCATTAAAAGGAGTATGCAGTGGCACTGTACCAAAAATAATTGGCTGACACACAAGAATTTCAAAAAACAATATATGGTCAAGAGGTGATATTGATGGAGGAGAAAGTTCAGGCGGCTCTGAAGGACTTGGAAAAATAATGCCCCAGGAGTTGATGGAATATCAATTGGAATTAATTTCAAATATCAATTTCAGCAAACAAATGCTGCTCTGGAGGTGCTCACCAGGTTGTGCCAAGAAACCTGGCCAACTGACTAGAAGAGATCCATATTTATTCCCATTCCAAAAATAAGTGACTCGACAGAGTATGGAAATTATCAATATCACTAATATCACACTCTAGCAAAATCCTGCTGAAGATTATCCAGAAATGACTGGAAAAGTACATTGATATAGAACTACCAGAAATAACAGGCTGGGTTTAGGAGAGGTTGTGGCACTAGAGACATTATCGCCAATGTCAGATGGATCTTGGCCTTCGAAAGCAAAGCGTACCAGCGGAATATATATGTGTGTTTCATTGACTATGCAAAGGCATTTGACTATGTGGATTGCAATAAATTGTGGCTAACCTTGAGAAAAATGGGACTCCCAGAACACTTGATTGTGCTTATGCAAAACCTATACTTGGACCAGGAATCAGTCTTCAGGACAAAGCAAGGAAACTGCATGGTTCAAAATCAAGAAAGGAGTGTGTTAGGGATAAGTCCTATCTCCATAGCTTTGCTTTTCTTTTTTAAAGAAACGTTTTAATACTGTTCTAGGCACTATTCTAAATGTGTTATATAGAATATTATACATAACACACACAATATTTTTTTAAAAAATTGTAAGTTACAAAGTTTATATACATTGTTTTCCTCCTGGATCTTTCCCCTTTCCTTTACCCACCCGTCCCTTCAACAATCAAAATATGTGACCCTATGATTAAGCTTCCCCTTCTCTCCTTGGATCCTCATACTCATTCTACAATAATAATCTTACACAATATTTGTCTTTATGAGACAGAGTTCACTTAGCATAATGCTTTCCAGTTCCTCCCATAGTCATAATCTATTTGCAGAACAGATCATTTAGGAATCTGGGCTTTATGAGGAGTAATGTGGCATCAGTAATGTGGAGGAAGACTTATCCACAACTTACATTATGCAGATGACAACACCTTGCTTACTGAAACCGAAGAGGACTTGGAATGTTTGCTGCAGAAGGTGAAGAACCATAGTCTTCAATATGGATTGAAGCTCAACATGAAGACAAATATTCTCACCACTGGGCCAATTGGCAGTAGCATCATATACGGAGAAGAGATTGAGATTGTTAACAATTTCACCTTGCTCAGCTCTATAATCAACACTCTTGGCACCAGCAGTCAGGAAATCAAAAGA
>NW_006400285.1:34054-37248 GCF_000299155.1 Elephantulus edwardii
GTAGCACAATTCCTAACCACTAAGCCAGGATTTTGCATTTTTATCTCATATACTTTGGGCATGTTCCCAGGAGAGGTCAGTTCTTGGAAAAGAACATCATGCATGGAAGGGAAAGGATCAGCCCAGGAGAGGGAGATCCTAGATGAGATGGATTGGTACAGTAAGTGTGGTAGTAGGGGCAGATGTGTGAGAGATGGTGAGACATTCATATCTCCCTTTTAAACAGTTCTCTCCCTCATCTTTCTCCATGCAATATACATCATACCTCCCCTCCTTTTCTGTCTTCCCTCGATCCCGAAGTCAGTCCAGTTTTACAGCAGTGACCCTATGCAATATTTGTCCTTTTTGACTGAGATATTTCACTCATCATAATGACCTCCAGGGTCACCCATTTTGCATATTTCATGATTTCCTTGTTTTTAAATGCTGCATAGTAGTCCTTTGTGTGAATATACCAGAGCTTCTCTATCCATTCCTTTGTTGTTGGACATTTGGATTGTTTCCATCTCTTTGCTATTGTGGACAAAGTCGCAATAAACATGGGTGTCCATATATCTGTTTGTGTGGCAGTTATGGTTTCTTTAGGGTAAATTTCCAGTAGTGGAATTGCTGGGTCAAATGATATTTTCTATTTGCAATTTTTTGAGAAAGAGCCATACGGCCTTCCATAGTGATTGTACCATTTTACACTCCCACCAACAGTGAATAAGAGTTTCAGTTTCTCCACAACCTCGCCAGCATTTGATGTTTGCTATTCTGTTAAATTTTGCTATTTTTACTGGAGTGAGATGATATAGTTGTTTTGATTGCATCTCTCTTAGAGGTAGGGATTTTGAACATTTCTTCATGTGTTTGTTTGCCATCTGAATGTCTTCTTTGGTGAAATGTCTGTTCATACCCTGTGCCCTTTTCCCAATTGGGTTATTTACTTTTGTTGTAGTGCTCAGGTATTTTATAAAGTCTAGATATAAGTCCTTCATCAGACATGTCATTACTAAATATTTTTTCCCCAATCTGTGGCTTCCCTTTTTACCCTGTTGGAGAAGTTTTTGGATGTGCGTAGGGATTTAATTCTTAGAAGATACCATTCATCTATTTTATCCTCTCCTTGTTGTAGATTTTCCAGGATGCTTGTTTGTTGTGGATTAGGACTTCTATAGTTCTTCCAAGCTTTTCTTGAATGAAGTTTATAGTCCTTGGTTTTAGTCCAAGGTCCTCTTTGAATTGGTATTTGTGTATGGAGTGAGGTGTGAACCTTGCTTGAATTTTATGCAGATAGTTTTTCAGCAGCATACATTATTTATTCCCTCTTTCTCAGTCTTTGCTCAACCTCAATGTCAGTCCCATTTTACAGCTGTGGCCCTATACAATTGGGGTTGTTGTTTTTTTAAAGTGTTTATTTTTATTATACTAGTTTGTTTACAAGATTTGAATACATTGTTTTTCAGAACAGATTCTTCCAATTTCCCTCAAACCCCAACCCATCAAATTGTACAACTTCGTGATTAATTTCCCATGCCCCCTATACATTCTCATCCTTCTACTTACACCCTCCCTCTCCCCTTGGATCCTTTTATTGATTCTACAATATGGGTTTTATACAATATTTGTCCTGTGGGACTAAGTTCGCTCAGAATAATGTTCTCCAGTCTCTCCCAAGTTAGGTAATAATTTACAAAATCATTACTCCTAAAAAAAAAATCATTACTCCTGTGTGCTGAGTCATATTCCATTGTGTGACTGTATCATGATGTCTCAATCCATTTGCTTGTGATCTTTTTTTTTTTGGTTTTAAATTGATTTTAATGAAAGTTTACAGAGATTTTGGATTTCCGTTCATTCATTATTGCACTTTTCTCCCTGCCCACCCCTCCCCCAATTAACTTTTCATTTTGAAAAAAAATAATTCTTTCATTGTTATTCAGTCCCTCCCCCCAAGTCCACTCCACCATGCTACCCTTGTTCTGAACTCCTGTAACAACAATATCCAATCATATATCCCTTTTAAAGTTCTTTGTGCTCTTCCTTTGATGCTTTCTCAGTCATTCAATATATTGCCTATTACATCGTTCAATATTGCAACCTGGGGTTTAAATTTGCTTTTCAGTTCTCTCAGTTTGATAAATGCAAAGCTAGTCTTTCTCTTCTTATTCTTCAATTGCAGCTCTCTGCACTTCGATTGTAATGCTTTCTTTAGCTGCCCTTTGAAATTTTCTGTTCAGCTCCTTTACTTCAGCATGTTTTCTCTTTGTTTTGGCTTCTCAATGCTTTACTGTGATTTTCAGAGCACTACTGCAATTTTCAGAGCATCTTTTGAGATCCGTTTTGATATTTTCTTCTTTGTGTTTTAACTTCCTTTTGGATGTTATCCTTGATATCATCCCACAACCCATCTGGTCTTTAATGGTGTTCAATTCTTCAAACCTATTTGTAAGATTATTTTGAAATTCACATGAAATAGATTCAAGAACATACTTTGGTTTTCGTGGACTTGCTTTCATTTTCTTTGGCTTTAATTTGAACTTGCATATGAGTAATAGGTGGTCTGACCTACATGGCCTAGTTTTGACTGCTGATACTGAACTTCTCCATTGATTCCTTCCATGGATATAGTCAATGTGATTGCTATACAGCCCGTTAGGAGAAGTCCATGTAGAAAGTCATTTGTGTCTTTTAAAAAATATATTTGCAGTGAATAAGTGACTGACAATACAAGATTTGATATTTTTCCCCCAGCCTCATTTCTCTAACAAACCCCTTATTTTCTGAATACTATTCCTTCTTTACAGTTTCCTTATTTTGCCTTCCAGTCACCAGTTATCATTAATGCATCTTCACTACATGTTTGGTCATTTTCGAACAGCAAGATTGGTTAAAAATTTTCTGTTTCTTTCTCTTTGGCTCTAGATGTAGGAATATGTATTTGAATTATAGTCATATTAACAAGTCTTCCTAATATGCATATAGATAATATTCTGTCACTCATAACGTTGTTTTTCAGGATAGAACTTGACATTGACTTTTTGACTAAGAATTCAACACCAGTCTTCTGTTTATCATTCTCAGCATAATATACCATGTGATTATCTAATTCAAATTGGCCAGAAGTAGTCCTTCTCACCTCACTAATTCCTAGTATGACAATGTTCATGCATTCCACTTCATTTTTCACAATTTTAGTTTTCCAACATTCA
>NW_006400285.1:37433-38684 GCF_000299155.1 Elephantulus edwardii
GCGCGGCCCCTCTTGTGCAGGTGGCCAGTGGTCACCCGCTTCCCCCACAGTTGCCATCCTGGCTCCAAGAATTCTCTCCAGAACAAGTCCACCTTGCGGCAGTGTGGTGGCTTCGCTGTACCAGTCTTGAGGAGGGCCGGTGTCCAGCATCCATCCTGGGTGAGGGAATCCATTCGTTCTGGCTGTGGAAGCCTCATGGAGCTGCAGCGGCTGTGCGACTTGCGGTGTGGGCTCTGCAGGGGGTGGGTTGGGAGCCACGAGACTCACCCATTTATCCTTGGGAATCCTTGAATTCCTGTTGTTGAGCCTCGATCTTCACTGGGGGCCAGTCATCAACTGTTTAAGTGTTCAATTATCAATAAGCCAAAGTCTTTAGAAGGCCATAATGGCCCTGCTTTAAGCGGTTCACTGCTCCCACAGCTCACCACGCTCTCTCGTGCCTCTGCCGTCATCTTGGATCTCTTGTTGTTTTATAGAGTATTTTATTTGGTTTCTATTTAATTCATTTATATTGTGGGAGATTTCCCCTCCCTTACAATCATCTTCTTCCCCCCTCTCCTTTTGATTTAATATTTATTTTTTCCTCATTCATTCATTGTTGCACATTTTCTGCCCTGCCCCCCACCCCCAGTAAGCTTTTCTCTTTGAGGAAAGAAAATAATACTTTCATTGTTATGCACTCACTCACATTCCACTTTAATATGCAACTCTTATTTAGGACTCTTGTCATTCAAATAATTCAAATTAATACCTAGTTATAAAACAACTTTGAGATATCATCTCACCCCAGTCAAAATAGCAAAATTTAACAGAACAGCAAGCAACATATGCTCAGAAGGTTGTGGAGAAACTGGAACCTATATTCACTGTTGCTGGGAGTGTAAAATGGTGCAACCGCTGGAAAGCGGTATGGCGCTTTGTCAAAAAGTTGCAAATAGAGATACCATTTGACCCAGCAATTCTACTATTGGGAATATACCCCGAAGAGACCATAAATGACATCCAGGCAGATATTTGCACACCCATGTTTATCACAGCTTTGTTCACAATAGCAAGGAGTTGGAAACAACCCAGGTGCCCATCAACAAGTGAATGGATAGAGAAGCTGTGGTATATTCACACAATGGAATATTACACCACACTGAAAAACAAGGAACTCATGCAATATTGTTCAAAATGGTTGACTCTGGAGATCATTATGCTGAGTGACATATCTCAGCCACAAAAGGACAAATATTGCATGGTGCCACT
>NW_006400285.1:40220-40777 GCF_000299155.1 Elephantulus edwardii
GCTTTTCAGCAGGAATTAGCTAAGAGAATACACCATCCCCTTTTCCTTATGAATCAGCGTGAAGTCTTTCTCAGGGAGGAGTGATAGGGAATGGCAAAGGACACATTGACAAAGAAAATTAATCAGAACTGGCTTTGACAAGCATTGTGGCATTTGGACAAGAACAAACTGGGAGGAGGGTAGAGAGAATAGTGCAACAATGAATGAATGGAAATCCAAAATCTCTGTAAATGGTCATTAAAATTAATAAAATTTAATAATAAAACCCCAAACCTCCCAAAATATTACCTAGTTACATATTCCTTTTAATCAGTTCTCTCCGTCTTCAGTTTCAGTGCAATGTGCATCGTTTATCCCCTCTCTTCTTAGTTTCCCCTCAACCCTGGTGTCCGTCCTGCTTTATAAAAGTGGCATTATGCAGTATTTGTCCTTTTGTGACTGAGACATTTCACTCAGCATGATGTCCTCCAGAGTCATCCATTTTGTATGATATTTCATGAGTTCCATGTTTTTCAATGCTGCGTAATATTTTATTCTGTGAGTATACCACAGCTTCT
>NW_006400285.1:41837-44423 GCF_000299155.1 Elephantulus edwardii
AGGGAGTGAGATGCCTCTTATCTTGTTTCTCTTTTTAAGGAGTGCTTTGCTTATTCGGAGTCTCTGTCCATTCCAGATGAAATTGAAGATTGCCTTTTCCATCTCGTTGAAGAATAGGATTGGTATTTGTATTGCGATTGCACTGAACGTGTAGATTGCAATTTGTAGAATTGTCATTTTCACAATATTGAGTCTCCCTATCCAAGAGCAAGGTATAGTCTTCTATTTCTCCAGGTCTCCTATTGTTTCTTGTAGTAATGTTTTGTAATTTTCTTTGAATAGATCATTTGTTCTTCTGGTTAAAGTTACTCCCAAGTGCCGCACCAACTCCAAGGGAGTCTGCGTGACAAAATCACCCGACTGAGGCGAAAACTTCAAGGAAGTCAGCCTCTCAGAACGTGTGCTTTCTCCATGATTGTTCTTGGCCTTTCTGTAATTTCTCTTCTATTGTCTCTTTGTGTTTTCTCTGTGGGACAGGGCAAAAGGCTGTGCTCTTTACACAAAGTGTTCCTACTAAAAGTTTGTTAGATGTTCCCAGAAAGAACTAAATGGAGGTGACAACTTTGATATGCAAACATTACCTGCGGTTCTTTTAGCACTACTAAAACTTCTCAAGCATAATATGATTTTAAGGGAATTCGTGGATGCATTGTAACAAAAAGAATTAATGGTAGAAATCCCAGAGATGACCACTCCAGAGATTCCTAGATTTCTAGGGCTTATAAGAACTTCTTCAAAGGAAAAACCCAAACCCTTGTCCCCCACCATGAGAACACCAGGTGGAAGAATTGTTTATCTGTTAGGTAATGGTTGTTTATGGCAGCCCTCTATTGGGAAAGGCCCTTACAGAATTCCAAAGCCTACAGATAAATCTCTTCCATATACTGGAGAATATAATGAATTTAATGCAAAAGACCCTGGTGGTTTTGTGTCTTGGGATATATTTTTCAAAAGGTTTGAAAGTGACCAAAGGAAAGATGTTATGCAAGGTATAGGTGGCAAAATAAATCATAAAACATGAGATGGAGATGATGAATTTAGGCGATATTATGACCCCCAAACATCTTTTGTATAAACCTAAACCCCCTTCTTGAAATAGTGATCTCCCCTGGAATAATGGAAAGTGTAAAAGTGTTGTCTTTTGAATGGAAATAAATAATATTGTAGATTCAGCTAAAAATGTAAAATGTATCAGCTTAAATGTAAAATGTCACTTTTTTACTTTGTAACCCAAACAAGTTGGAAAACAGGTTTGAAAACAGGTTTAAGAAGAAAATGTTTAAGGAAAAAGCCATTGTCAACCAAGCTCTCCAATTACCAAGGAACCGTGACCATAAAGAATAGCTGTCCATGTTCTCCAATTACTAAGGAACCGTGACCATAAAAAATAGCTGTGTGCAAAAAAGAATGTAAACTTTATTCTTACTTTTGTTGTTTTTCTGGATGTTGATTAATCCCCTAATTGTAAAAATGGGATATAAATGTATCATGCTAAATGCAATAAACAGGGAAGAAAGAAGAAGAATGAGAATGAGAATGACTTAGAATTAAAATCATCAAGATCACATGACTGTTTGTCTTGTGTTCTTTCATCGCCCCTTCGCCGAACTTCTACCCACCTTCGTGTTCCCTCTTCGAGACCCTAGACCTCAGGCTTACAAACCCCTCCTGACTGGAGCAGTCCGTGGCACGCAAGTATGTAATCTTGTGATTAGCTCTTGTGATGGGTATTTTTCTTAGCTCCAGTTTTGTATTCTCTTTGTCACTGTAGAGAAATCCAATTTGTTTTCGTATGTTGATATTGTATCCTGTTACTTTGCTAAATTGGTCAATTATGTCCAGGAGTTTTCTCACTGAATCTTTAAGTTTTTCTAAGAATACTATCATAGTCACCAACCATGCGTTAATGGTTGGCTACAATGTGAACTGAGAGTGGGCTGGAGCTCCCCGATTGAACAAGCGTGGAAGGAGGAGTGGCGTCCACTTCCATAATAGCTTGCCTCCGGAAACCCTATGAACTTGGAGAGAGGATGAAAGGCACCCAAGCGTCAAGGACTCTCCTTCATAGGGTCGCTATGAGTGGCCTGCAACTTGACGGCACTTAACAACAATAACACTATCATATCACCTGCATATAGAGTTAATTTTACCGCCTCTTTGCCACTTTGGATACCTCTTATTTCCTTCTCTTGTCTTACTGTTATCACTAAGACTTCCAATACAATATTAAATGAAAGATGTGATAGTGGGCATCCTTTTCTAGTTTCTGTTCACAAAGGGAATGTCTTTAATCCATCTCCATTGAAAATAATGTTGGCTCTTGGATTTGCATATATATTTTTTACTATGTTGAGGAAATTCGCCTTTATTCCTATTTTATTTAGTATTTTAATCAGAAAAGGGTATTGGATTTTGTCAAAGGCCTTTTCTGTATCAATTGATAGGATCATGTGGCTTTTGTTCTTGGCTTTGTTAATGTAATGAATTACACTAATTGTTTTTCTTATGTTGAACTATCCTTGCATACCTGTAAGAAATCCTACTTGGTCATAGTGATTTTTCTTTAAAAATGTATCATTGGATTCT
>NW_006400285.1:44763-45895 GCF_000299155.1 Elephantulus edwardii
AGTAGGTTGTGAATTTCTAAGTATTTGTTCATTTCTTCTAGGTTTTCATATTCATTTGAGTATAGTTTCTCATAATATTCCATTATTTGCCTTTTTTATCTTCGTTGGTTCTGTTGTGACGTTTCCTGTTTCATCTCTTATTCAGATTATATGTGTCTTTTCCTTCCTTAGTTTCACTAGTGGTTTATTTATTTTATTGACCTTTTTGAAGAACCAACTCCTGGTTTTGTTGAAGGTCTCAATCGTTTTTCTGTTTTCTATTTCATTTATTGCTGCCCTAATTTTTATAATTTCAGTTTTTTTAGAAGGTGTTGGATTTTCTTGCTGTTCTTTTTCAACTTGTTGGAGATGTTGGGTTAGAGAATCAGTGGTAATTTTCTCCTGACTTTTGATATGTTTGCCTATTGCTAGAAATTGACCTCTGTTTATGGCTTTGACTGTTTCCCAGAGGTTTGTTGTGTTTTCATTCTCGTTTGTTTCAAAAAACTTTTTAATTTCTTTTTTTTTTATTTCTTCTAATACCAATTCATGTTCAAGCAAGGTATTGTTCAGCTTACAAATGTATGATCTTTTCGTCTTTATCCATTTGTTTTTAATTTCTAATTTTGTAGCATTGTGATCTTAAAAGATCGTTTGCATTATGTTTTTGAGTTTGTTGATGCTTGTCTTATGACTTAAAAGGTGATCTGTTCTTGAGAACATTCAGTGAACATTGGAGAAGAAGGTATACTGTACTTCTTTTTTTTGTGTGCATTACCCTACAAATATCTATGAGATCAAGTTGATTTACTGTGTGGTTTAATTTTTCAGTGTCTGTTGAGTTTCTTTCTGGTAGTTCTATCTTTTCTTGAGAGTGGTTTATTGAAGTCTCCAACTATTATTGTGGTGTTGTCTATTTTCTTTTTCAGTTTTGTTAATGTTTGTTTTATATATTTTTCAGCTCTATCATTTGGTGCATAGGTATTTATTATTATTATTATGTCCTCTTGTTCTATTAACCCTTTAAGCATTATGTAATGACCTTCCTTGTCCTTTGTGATGGTTTTTGCATTGAAATTTACTTTATCAGAGATTAATATCACTACTCCTGTTTTTTTCTGGTTGCCATTAGCTTGGTTTATTTTTTTCCCTA
>NW_006400285.1:47595-73609 GCF_000299155.1 Elephantulus edwardii
CTCGCTCAAATTCTAGCTGTCCTGCTTATTCCCAGAATCACTCCTGCCATCACTCCAGTTGTGTCACTCCTGTTGTGTAATCTGCATAACACAAGTTGTTGATGAGACTCCCTCTGATCTCGGTGCCACATTCCTCTGTATAGAGTCAAAGTTCCTGAATAATTTACTCAGCATACAGATTGGTAAGTATGGAGAGAGACTACAACACCGACACATACCTTTCTTTTTTTTGAAATTTCATTTATTGTGAAAAACATGTATGGGGATACAAGGAGGTGATGGTTGGGAGCAGAAGGGTGAGGATGGGTAGGGATGAAATTACAGGGCTGCATAATTTGGTGGGTGAGGACAATAGGCGAAGGAAAAGAGAAAGATCCAGTGAGGACCAGAAGAGATATGACAATGGTAAACATAGTCCAGTGGTGATTAATTTTTTTTTCTAAACAAAGAAATTGTCTTATGGGTTTCTCATTTGGGAATGGAGTGCAGACTCTGGCTTCTTCATGTTGAACAGGGGTGTTGATGTGAAGGGGGAAAAGGGGAAGTGGAGCCCACTTTAACACCTTACTGTTTGGTCCTAAGTTGAAGCTGCTTGCCTTCTTGTTCTGTTAGTTTCTTGTTCTGGTGTTTACCACCCTCTGGAATGCATCGTGTTTGTCCAGGTGCATACAGTGGGGATGGCTGGCTGATTCCTGAGGCTCCATCCTCCTTTGCCTCCTTAGATGGCAGTTATATTTCCCTTTTGTCTCTGCAACTGGGTTTAGGGTTCACATCTGGAGTAAAACTCAGTGTTAAGGTTACCTATAGGAAAGGGAACAAACCTAGCTAGAGAGAACAAACTTGTGAGTTACAAATAGAAGGACTTTAGCAGTGTTACTTACAGGTGTACTAGGGGAGAAGGTGGAGGAAAGTGGCCTAGATAAAATTCTCTATATACCTTAAAACAAACAAGAATAATTTTAAGACCTTTCTGGGAGAATTCAAGAGAGTAAAATGTCACTTAGATTAAGAGAGATAAACACATTTACTCCATTTATTATTTAGAAGTGGACTGGTTGTCTAAAGCCTGCCTTTTAATTTTTTTTTCTCCCCAGAGCCTAATTGTTACTTAAATTGATTTTTGTCACAATTGTAAAACTAGAGCTCTGGTCAGAAATACCGGCTCTTGTACCCAGATGCTCTTCTGTGAAGCCTTAAATTGCACTTTGGGTCCTGCAATTCCCACCTTAGATCTTACATACTAAGGCGAGGTTGTGATAATGGTACCCAGCTTCCAGTTAACAATTAGTGCTGCTGGACTGTCCCCAACCTAATTTAGTTTTACCTGAATCAAGTCATCACATCATCACTCAGATCATCTTAACTGGCTCTCAACCACCTCATGGGGGAGAAGGGGTTAACACTGATTCTTCTAGCTAAGCTGCCTGAGGGCTTGCCTGGCCTGATAATGAGTTAGCTGATAGGTAGATCTTGTTTCCTACCAAGTGTCAGTTCAAACCAAACTGATACATACTTAAACATGAATAGACTCCTCTCTCTCTCTCTCTCTCTCTCACACACACACACACACACACACGAGAGAAGGTCATAAAAACATTTCAATTACAAAAATACCGGCCCAAACCAAAACTTCAATTACAACAGAAATAGAGCCATGGACCAGAATGCTTTATAGCTGAGTTCTACCAAACATTCAGAGAACTTTAAGCAATCTTACATAAATTATTTCTGTATACAATAAAAGAAGGAACACTCTCAGACTCATTTTATGAAGCAAGCATAACTTTGATATTAAAGCCAATTAAAGACACCACTAAAAAAGAACTATAGATCTCTCATGATCACAGACAAAAATATCCTTAACAAAATCTTAGCTGATAGAATACAAAAGTGTAACAAAAGAATAGTTTATCATGATCAAGTAGGATTTATAACAGTCATGTTAGAATGTTTCAATATATGAAAAACAATCAATGTATTCCACCACATCAATATAACAAAGGACAAGAACCACGTGATTATCACAAAAGATGGAGAAAAGATTTTTTATAAACCCCCACATCCTTTCCTACTCACAACTAATGTTTATAGAATCCTCTAACACATCAACAAGAAAAAGGCAACAATTCAATCTCAAAATGGGTAGAAGAGATGAGTAGAAGGTTCATCAAACAAGAACATCAAATGGACAGTAAACACATAAAAAAATGCTCAAAATCACCAGCTATTAGAGACATGCAATCAAAACAACGAGATATCATCTCAAAACAACAACAATGGCAAAATTCAACAGAGCAGCAAACAATAAATGCCGGCAAGAAAATGGAGAGATTGAAGCTCTCATACACTGCCGGAAGGAATGTAAAATGGTACAACCACTATGGAGGGCAGTCTGGTCCTTCCTCAGAAAGTTGGAAAAAGATATACCATTTGATTCAGCTATCCCACTTACCAGGAATATACCTCAAAGAAATCAGAGCTGCAATACAAACAGTTTTAATGCACACCAGTGCCAATCACAGTATTATTCACAATAGCAAAGAAATGGAAACAGCCTACATGCCTACCAACAATTGAATAGAGAAACTGTGGTACATTCACATGACAGAATAATATACAGTACTGAAAAATAATGAACTAAAAAAATACTACACAACGTGGATGAATCTGGAAGACATTATGCTGTGTGAAATATGTCAGCCACCAAAGGACAAATACTACATAACCCATTATTGTAACAATAGGATCAAACCAAGGGTGAGGGGAGTGGAGCAGGAAAAGAATGTAGAGATAATGAAGTTTGTACTGAAATAAGTGTAAGGAAGAACATTCTGAAAGGAATGGATTATTAGAAACCATCATATACACAACTAATAGTCTTACAAGGGGAACTAGAGGGGAGGATGAAGGAGTAAAGTGTGTATGAATGAACAAATAATGTGGATCACAACAAATTGTGGCTAGCCTTGAGAAGAATTAGGAATTCTAAAACTCTAGGAATCCCAAATTGTGCTGATGAGAAACCTATACCTGGACTAGGAAGCTGTTGTCAGAACAGAGAAAGAACTGCATGGTTTAAAATCAGGAAAGGAGTGTGTCAAGGATGTGCCTTGTCTCCACATCTTTTCAGTCTATATGCAGAACAGATCATTTGGGAGGCTGGCATCAGAATTGGAATAAGATTCATCAACAACCTATGTTACACAGATGACATAACTTTGCTTGTTGAAACTGAGGAGGACCTGAAGCGTTTGTTGCAGAATGCCAAGGACTGTAGCCTTCAATATGGATGTTGTTGATTGCCTTCGAGTTGAGCATGATTCTTAGTGATCCTATGAACAAAAGACCAGAAGCCCCTCTACAACTATCAACATTTATCAAAGTTCATAGAGTTTCTAGAGGCATGTTGTTTAGGACGTTGGTGCCATTCCTGCTTCCAAAACCTGTCGTAGTGTGTTATGGTTGTTATGTGCCATTGAGTTGCCTGTGATGCATAGTGACCCTATGTAAAGCAGCTCTGAACCCTTCCATGTCCTGAGCCAGTCTCACTAATTCTGATACATCAACCCCCAGTCACTGTATCAATTCATCTCATCCAGGGTCTTCCTCTCCTGTCCATACACTCTTCAGAGTATGATATCCTTCTTCAAGGACCAATATCTCCTGGCCACGTGCCCAAAGTAAGTGAGGCGGAGCTTCAAAATCCTAGCCTCCAAGGATAGTATCTCAAAATAAGAAAGATTCTCACCACTAGGTCAACTGGCAGCACCATGATTGTCAGAGAAGAAACTGAAATTTTTAACAATTTCATGTTCCCTTGGTTCCACAATGTTCTTGGAACCAGCAGTTAGAAACTCAAAAGACTAATTGCATTAGGAAAATGTGCTGTCAGGGACTTTTCCAGAGTACTAAAGAGCAACGATGTCACTCAAGAAACTAAAAGTGAGCCTAATTCTGGCCATGGTTTTCACAATTACTTGGTTTGCATCAGAGAACTGGAAAATGACTGAAGATGACAGAAGAACCAATGCCTTTGAGCTGTGGTGCTAGAGAAGAGGATTCAACATACTGTGGACTGCCAACAAAAAAGATGAAGACCCTAAAAAAAAGATTACCACAGTGACTGAAGGAATGGGCTTAAGCATGTCAGAGATGATGTGGATGACACAGGATATAGGTCAGGCTTTAGATAAGTTATTCTTGGAGTCTTTTTGAGTTATACTTGACTCGGTGGCACCTAACAACAACAACAACAACAACAACAACAACAATTTATGGTAGGATCTTGTGAGACAGGGAAGAAATAAAAGATCAAAATGGGTATCAGAAGAGATTTTGGAAATAGCACTAGCACATTAAAAAGTCAAAACGAGAAGAAATGCTAAAGTAGGAGATGAACAGATTTCCAAGGGCAGCTTGAGCAAAGTATTATTAATAAAATAATACAAAGAGCTGGAGTTGGAAAGGAAAAACGAAAGTCTTTCCTCAGCATATCTAAAGCTGAAAGAGCTAAAAAACAAATTTAGGTCTCAAGTTGCAATACTGAATGATGCTATGAGCAAAATCTTGAATGATCCAGCAAGCATTAAAAGAAGATGGAGGGAATTCAGTCACTGAACAAAAACCAAAATTGGCTGACGCAGAAACATTCAGGAAGCAGGATATGAGAAAGAACCAATGGTAAGAGAGGAAGAAGTTCAAGCTGCACTGAAGACATTATAAAAAAAGAAAGACTCAAGAAATTGATTGAATACCAACTGACATATTTCAATAAATATGTGCAGACCTGGGTGTTCTCACCAATCAGCACTAAGAAATTTGGAAGACAGCTACTCGGCCAATTGAATGGAGAAAATTTGTATTTGTTCCCATCCCCTAAAAAGGTGATTCAAAAGAATGTGGACATTATCAAAAACAAAGCACTAATACCAAATACAAGTAAACTTTGCTGAAGATTACCCCAAAATGGTTAGAACATTGACAGTGACCTTCCAGAAGAAATGCAAGCTGGATTTAAAGGCAGTAGTGTCATCAGAGATATCATTGTTGATGTCAGGTGAATCTTGGCTGAAATGCCAAAAGTATATCTATTTTTTATTATTTTGCCTGTGCAGCACAGGAGAGGAAGACCTTGGACGAAACAGATTGACATAATATCTGGGACAATGGGATTAGATGTGTCAGATTCAATGGGACTGGCTCAGGACAGGTCAGAGTTCAGAGCTACTGTGCACAGGGACACTGTGAATTTCAGGTGACTCAATGGCACATAACAGCAACAACAACATACAAAGATATTTGGCTATGTGGATAATAACAAATTGTGGCTAACATTGAGAATAATGGGAATTCCAGAACACTTAATTGTGCTAATGCAAAATCTACATCTAGATAAAGAAGCTATTGTCTGAATAAAGCAAGAGAACACTGCATGATTTAAAATGAAGAAAAGTGTGCATCAATACTGCACCCTTTCTCCATACCTGTTCAATCTGTATGATGAGGAAATAATTTGAGAATATGAACTTTACGGAGGAAAATGTGTCTTCAGGATTGGAAGAAGACTCATCAATATGCAGATGATGTAACATTTCTTGCTAAAAGCAAAGAGGATTTAAAGTACTTTTAAAGGAAGATAAAAGATTACAGCCTTAAAAATGGATTACTTGTTAAACATGGATTACTAATAAGGCAGCATGTCATTTTAAAGAATAAGTTCAACCTAATTTCAAGCCCTGGTCTTTTCAATCACTTACTGTGCAATATGGAAGTTAAAAAATGTGTAAGGATGATAGAAGAAGAATCTATATCTTTGAGTTGTGGTTTTGAAGAAACATGCAGTATATTCTCTGGACTATGAAATAAACAAACAGGTTTTGGAGAAAGTGCAGTCAGGGTACTTTGACTCACATGTCTAGGGTGTACTATTTGGAGAGGTCATTTTTTGTAAAAGACCTTGTACTTGGAAAGGTGGAGAATATGTGAAAGAATATAACAAAAAACATATAAAAAACAAAACCAAACAAAAAAACATATAAAAGACTGACAGAATGACTCTGATAATGGGCTCAATTTTACTAGAGATGATGAAGATGGCACAGGAGAGCTAAGGTTCAGAACCATTGCTCATAGGATCACTATGAACCTTAGTCAACTTGACAGCACCTAGCAACAACAACAAATAGTTATGGCAAAGAAGCTCTTGTGGTCCTGTGGTAAGGTTGGCTGCCAAATCAAAGGCATATAGTTTATATCCATCAGCTGTTCCTTGAGACAAAAATGCACAATCCCCTCTTGTGTGATTTATTGCCTCTGAAAACCTACTGCAGGGTCAGCTGTGGGTTGGGTCTGACTTGAGGGCAAACAACAGCAACAATAACAACAACAACAACAACACTACAATGACAATATATGGCAGGAATAGATTTTTAAACATAGACAAGAATCTACAATCCAGAAAGGCTAGAATGGATGAATAAGGACTTCTGAAAGTCAAATCCTTGTGTGTATAAAAAAAACCCCCAGCTTCTGAAGGAGCTCTGGTGGCCTAGTGGCAAGAACCTTCACAGTAATCCTAGAGGTGCATGGTTCGAATCCACCAAATGCTCTGCTGGAGAAGGAGGGACAATCTCCTCCTGTACCAGTCAGGTCTGATTTGACAGTACATCCACAAAAAATAATAAAATAAAATTTAAAGAAACCCCCAAAAACCAAAAAAACAAAACCAGCTTCTCTAATAGGGTAAAAAAGAAAGCCACAGACTGGGAAAAATATTTAGCAATGATATATGTGATAATGGATTCCTATGTAAAACTTACAGAATACTCTAGCACCTCAAAAAAAAAAAAGATAAACAATTTACAAAGTGGGCAGGAGATATGAAAAGACTCATCACCCAAAAAAGATAGTCAGATGGCCAACAAATACATGAAAATATTAAAGATCAACAGCTATTGTTGTGTACCATATTTCTACCGTGGTGCAGCTGATGGATTCAGTCTGCACACTTTTTAGAGAGATGAAAATCAAAATAGTAGTTAGATACCATCTCACTCCAGCAACAATCACAATGTCTACCAGGACAGCAAACAATAAGCAAAGGTGAGAATGTGGAGGGATTGGACTTTCATGTACTGATAGTTGTTGTTGGTTTTAGGTGCCACTGAGTTGAGTAATACTCATAGTGACTCCATGAAACACAGATCTGAAACTTATCCTATCCTGTGCTATCCTCATCATCTCTGATACACGTGAGGCTATTACTGCAATCATTGTGCCAGTCTATCTTTTTGAGCGTCTTCCTCTCTTTTACTCACCAACCCTCCACCTTCCAAAGCATAATGTCCATTTTCAAAGGAATGACTTCTAGCAACATGCCCAAAGTGTGTAAGAAGCAATTTTGCCAGCCTTGCCTCCATAGAGTACTCTGACTGCATTTTCCCCCAAGACATATCTATTTGTTCTTTTGAAAACCCATGGGATACTCAGTTCTCCAACACAATTAAAAGGCATCAGTACTTTTTCCGTAATCCTTATTCATTGTCTAGCTCTAAGATGCATAGCAAGAGTGAACTCGTAGGGAGGGGTGGGACAGGGAGAAAAATGCAACAATGAATGAGTGGAATTCCAAAATTTCTGTAAAAGTTCATTAAAATTAAGAAAAAAATTTATAAACACAGATATTTTTATGCAGAAATGACTGTGATTTACATAAGCATGAACCTCTTCATAGTGACAAATTTTTGTATTTTTGTTTGTCTTGTTCTATGTGTAGATAGTGTTATCATAAATGTTCCTAATTCTGTATTACATACAAAATTTTTATATAGTCTGTTTATTACCTGAAAAAAAAGTATATTTTAAAAAAGTGGGTAGAAGAAAATGAATTCTATTCATCATTGTGTTTTCTCAGAGCTTGGCTGTTCACATGTTCCCACAGTTAAAGTTATAAACTAAACACTTCCAAGAGTGTTTTCTTTAAAAAAAATCATAGCCCAATCAGGTGCATCTTAGTCTTCAAACTGACATCATTGTTTCTGAGTAATTTGGAGAAGTCCCAGACAGTGGACCAAAGCAGTATGTCTCCTGATCTCCTGACTGCTCATACTAAAGGCATTGATTGTGGATCCAAGTAAGATGAAATAATTGGCAATTTTCATCCGTTTTCTAAACCTCATGATCTTATTTACTGATCCAATGGTGAAGATTTTTGTCTTCCTGAAGTTGAGATGCAATCTTTATTGAGACTATAATTTTTGATCTTCTGCAGCAAGTGCTTCAAGTCCTTTCACTTTCAGTAAGCAAGGTTGTTTTATCTGCATAGTGTAGGTTGTTGATAATTATTTCTCCAATCATGATACCACATTATTTTTCATAGGGCTCAGCTTCTTGAATGATTTGCTTGGAGTCCAGACTGAATATTTATGGAGAAAGGATATATCCCTGATGCATACCTTTCCTGATTTTAATACATGCAGAGTTCCCTTACTCTGTATGCACAACAGCTTCTTAGTCTAAGTTTCATGTAAACATAATTATATGTCTGAATTCCCATTCCTTTCAATATTATCCATAGTTTGTTATGATCCACACAGTTAAATGCCTTTGCAGGGTCAAAAAAACACAAGTCATTCTGGTGTTCTATGCTTTCAGCCAGGATCCATTCATCTGACATCAACAAGAGTATTCCTGGTTCCAAGACCTCTTCTAAACTCAGCTTGAATTTCTGGAAGTTCTCTATCAATGTATGGTTCTAGCATTTATGTTCTTCAGCAATATTTTGCTTACATGTGATATTAATGATATTGTTCAGTAATCTCCACATCTTATTGGATCATCTTTTTTTGGACATGGGAACAGATGTGGATCTCTTTTATGTAGATTGCTCAAGGAATTGAATGATGAGATATTTCTGGCTATTTCCTGCTTATATATAGATGTAGGCCTGTCAACTGGTTTAGGATCAAGCCTCTCCTACTCTGTCCCTAAAGATGGCTGCTGACACATCAATAAAGTTATATGGTATAGGCTGGTAATTGTTCATGTTCATAGTCTTGTTCTGAACTTGTTGCAGGGGAGAGGAAACACAATTCACAGTCAAGTTTAAGATACATGGTCCAAATAAAATATTAAAAGTAGTATAGCAATTAATGGTCCTGCAAGAAGTAGAAACCAAATTGTACATAACAGCCAACCTTTAACTTCTTCCCAGATATTTCCAGGCAATCACTGGGCAGAGGCTTCCTTTAGGAACTTGACCCTTTTTAACAAACTCTGTGCATGGACGTCAACTAATCCTGAGGTGTTCGCATAAAAACATCAGGAAGTGTTTATAGGGGCTCATAGCCACCCTTTTTTGCTAACAGAAAATATAGGGCTATGCTATCATTCATCACCTGATGTGCAAGAGAGAATAGAAATAGTTTTTTAAAAGTATCGAAAGAGACTCTGAATACTGCACTAGAGCACTGAGAAGCCAAAGCAAAGGGAAGAAATCAGGAAGTTAAGGAGCTGAACAGAATATTTCAAAAGGCAGTTCAGGAAGATAAAGGAAAGTATTATAATGAAATTTGCAAAATATTTGGAAAATCAAGCTGGACAAACTCGCCAAGAATTTCTTAAACTGAAGGAACTGAAGAACAAATTCAAGCCTCGAGTTGCAGTACTTAAGAATACTATGAGCAGAATACGGAATTATCCAGGAACCATTAAAAGAAGATGATAGAAATACAGAGTCACTGTACCAAAAAAACTTGGCTGACACAGAAGAATTTCATGAAACAACATATAATCAAGAGACAATGGTGATGAAGGAAGAAGTTTTAAGCTGCTCTGAAGGAATTGTCAAAATGCCAGGCCCAAGGAATTGGTAGAATACCAACTGACATATTTCAATAAACAGACAGCACTGGACATGTTCACCAAGTTGTGTCAAGAAATCTGGAGGACAGCCACTTGGCCTGCTGACTGGAAGAGCTCCATATTTGTTCCCATTCCAAAAAAAGGGGGCTATGATAGAGTGTGTGAATTATCAAACAACATCACTAATATCATACACAACCAAAATCCTACTGAAGATAACCCAAAAACAACTGGAACAGTACATTGACAGAGAACTAATAGAAACACAAGCCGCGTTTAGAAGAGATCATGGCACTAGGTACATCACAGCAAATGCAATATAGATCTCGATCAAAAGCTGAAAGTACCAGACGACTGTCATGAAATCAAAAGATGAATTGCATTAAGAAAATCATCTGTCAGGGATCTCTCCAGAGTGCTGACGTCTAGAGACAAAGGTGCGCCTGATCCAGGCCATGGTCTTCACAATTTTTTTGCTATGCACCGAAAGATGGACAATGACAAAAGATGACAGAAGAAGAATCAACACATTTTAGTTGTGGTGCTGGAGAATAGTACTGAACATATGGACTGCCAAGAGAACAGGTCTGTCCAGGAGAGGATGAAACCAAGTTGCTCCTTGGAGGCAAGGATTAGGAGACTCCACTTAACAAACTTTGGTCCTTGGACAGGGATGTCATGTTTGGAAGGGTGAAGGCACAGTGCAGTAGAGAAAGATCCCCAGATGAGATGGATTGACACACCAGTTGGGGTAATGGGGTAGGTGTGTTGGAGACAATGAGATTGATTCAGGACAGAGCAAGGTTCAGAGCCATTGTGCATATAGGTCACTATGAGTTGCAGTCAACTTGACAGCACATAACAACAAACAACAACAACATATTCCTTAAATACCTTTTCTGTAATTAACAGAATCTGATAGCCTTTCAAAGAAACTATGAGATTCCTGGTGGTGAGAACAGAATTGTTGCTAGCCTCTGGTACTTCTGTGTAAATTAGGGCAAAAAAAATACTACATCTGAGTGATGCTGCCCCCTCAAGGCTGCATGAAGTAACAATATATTTCAGCTTTGCTTATCACCTGCACTGGACATCTTTGTGCAATGCCCCAATTCAAGTGTGTGTGTGCCACAGATAGCAGAAGGCTGGTTCAACAGGGCTCTACTCTCATCTTCTTCCTGGGACGCTTAGTTGCAGAGGTGTTAAGAGTACAATGATAGATTTACTGACTTTAAAAAGGATAAAACCTGATTATGGAACCAGGAGCTAATATGCTACAGGAAAACTAGAAAAAAAATATTCACACACAAAAATATTTCAGACTTGGAACTATCTTAGAAATGATCTAATTCTTTCTAACCCTATCTTACTTTCCAGATGAAGGATTCCTAAAGCTTAGAGAGGAAGAGAATAGCTCTTCTCCCCACTATTAAGTAGTCCACTTTTGATAATGCCAAATGTTATGTTTTCTATGATTTAGTGCTAGGCTGTATACAATTCCCTTTCCAATGTTTACCACTTTCATGACTTAACATGTACAGAGATTTTTTTTTGTTTGTTTCCAATGTGATGCTTATGTTACAACTCATCTCTAAAACACAGATGAAATGGCAAATTCAGTGAGACAGGACTTCAAAGCAGCTTCATTTATAGTATTTGGAAAAATATAATTTTCATTTCTATGGTCATGGTCTCTGGCAATGATAATTCCATTACTCTTGACAAACTGAAATATTAATGCAATCTGTGTTCAAAGATGTCCTAGTCTGATGTAACATCATTATTAGTTCATGACTTTAAAAAAAAAAGTATAGCTATTAAAACAAACAGTAGGAAAATCTTCCAGAGTCACTGTAATATGATTTTCTGTTCTTCCAGGCCAGGTGGCAAAAGTTTAATGAGAAATTATTGTTTGATGAATCAAATATGTCTTATTCTTTGCTCAAAAGATTGGGATCTTTGGTTAAGATGACATATTAGTGTTTTGGTCAGAGTATTAAAATAAAGGAATATTGCATGCTTTTGATATAATATCCAGGGCCTCCAAATCCTTTCATGTGCTTTATAATTCCCTTTCTAATAATCAACAACCTGCGTTATGTGGATGATACAACCTTGCTTGCTGAAACTGAGGAGAACCTGAAGCACTTGGTGCAAAAGGTCAAGGACTGCAGTCTTCAATACGGATTGAAGTGCAACATCAAGAAAACAAAGGTCCTCACCACTGGGCCAATTGGCAGCATTAGTATGGATGGTGAAGAGATTGAGATAGTTAACAGTTTTAGTTTACTTGGTTCCACAGTCACCACTCTTGGTAACAGCAACCAGGAAATCAGGAGATGAATTGCATTGGGAAAGTCAGCTGTGAGGTACCTCTCAAGAGTACTGAAGAGCAATGACATCAGGCTGGAGAAGGTGCATCTGATCTGGGCTATAGTCTTTGCAATCACGTGCTATGCATTGGACAGTTGGACAGTGAATAGGGATGATAGAAAGAGAATTGATGCCTTTGAGCTGTGGTGCTGGAGAAGAGTGTTGAATATACTGTAGACTGCTAAGAGAACAGGTTAGTCCTGGAGAAGGTGAAGCCAGAATGCTCCTTGGAGTCAAGGATTCTGAAGCTTCGTCTGACATACTTTGGGCATGTTGCAAGGAGGGACTGGTCCTTGGAGAGGGACCTCATGTTTGGGAGAGTGGAGGGACGGTTCAGGAGAGAAAGACCCTTGATGAGATGGATCGATTCTTGAGTGGAGTGGTGGGAATGAATGTGTTTGAGACAGCAAGGTTGGCACAGGATAGAACGGCATTTAGGGCTCTTGTACATAGGGTCACTATAAGTCACAAGTGACTCGATGGCACATAACAACAACAACAACAACAACAACAATTACTCTTCACAAAGTCCACAAAATTTAGAATTCATTTAACTTCATATTCTCCTTTTACCCAAGTTGTAGCCAGTGCTGGAAACTTAATAACTACTTCCTCATCCTACTCCCATCTTACATATATTAACAAACCCCAGAGTTTTATTGGGAGTGGCAGGCTCTAGCTAAAAGAATCTGAGGCTAGACACAGCAGAAGCACTACCCCTCACTCACATATGACTTTGCCTTTCCCATCTTCTACCCTTCTTCTTGCCTAAAATAAGGGTGTGACTTGCTTTGTTGTTGTTATGTGCAGTCAAATTAGAGCTTACTTATATCTGACCCTTTAGTGATTTTTCAGACGCTGTATATTTCACAAGAGAAAATTGTCCTTTGTCCTGTGGAAGAGCTGGTGGATTTGAATCACCTACCTTTGGGTTGGCAATACAACTTATTACCCACTAAACCACCAGAGTTCTCAAGGTGTCACTTGGAGCTGGAGACTATGAGAACAAAAGTCCTGTGTTAATGGTGGTAGAACAGAAGCCTCCTTACATCAAGAAAGAAAAGAAAATCTGTTGTTGTTGTTAGGTGCCACTGAGTATGACTCATAGTGACCCTATGAACAAAAGATCTGAACCCTGGTCTTTTTTTTTTGGTCATCTGGTAGTTTAATTAGAAAGTGGCTTGTAAGCAAAGAAAGACAAGTACATTTATACCATAAGATGAATATAAGATACGCAATTCATGAAAGCTCATGAGTGTTCATATATCCATTCTAGAAAGAGGGACCATCTTGAGTACTGATTGATTGGACTAAACAGCCTTATCAGCTCTAAATATTACCTGGTGCTGGAAGCTAGTATTGATTTCTACTCAGATTAGGAAGTCAATATTCTTGATATAGGGTTGTAAATAGTTCTAATTGACATTCCAAACCAATTTCACCTCAGAACATGGGTTCTAAGAATCAACTTCTTGTGGCACTGATATTCCTGGAGTTCCTTTTCTTTAATGGTGCTAAAAAATACTCAATTTCATTGCTGTTGACTGAACCCTATTCTATCCTGCACTATCCTCACACTTCCTAACACACAAGAGTCCACTGCAGCAGTCTCTTGTCAAATCATCTGATTGACGGTCTTCCTCTCTTTCGCAGACCTTCCATCCTTCCCAGAATCATGTTACTCTCCAAGAAATAATTGTTTATACAACATGCCCAAAGTGTGTGAGACCTTCAAAGAGCACTCTGCACATACATTTTTGTTCTCTTGGCCATCCATGGGATGTTCAGTGCTTTTCTTCAACATCATAGCTCAAAGGTGTCGACTCTTTTTCTGTCATCCTTATTCAGTGTTCTGCTCTCAGGTGCATGACAAGTGATCAGAAAGAGCATGGCCTGAATCAGACACACTTTAGTCCTCAGACTGACATCATTACTCCTCAATAATTTGGAGAGGTCCATAACTGTAGCTTTTCCGCAATGCAATGTGTCTCCTTATTTTCTGACTGCTTGTACCAAGGGTGTTAATTGTAGGTCCAAGCAAGAAGAAACTATTGACAGTTTCAGTCTCCTCTCCATCCATCATGATCCTATTGGTCCAGTCGTAAGAATCTTTGTTTTCTTGACATTGCGATGCTATAAGGAGGTGTGTCATCTGCATAATGCAGGTTATTGATGAGTCTCTTTCTTATTCTGATACCACACTCCTCATCAAGCTTCTTGGATAATTTGCTCAGCGTACAGACTGAATTGGTGTGGAGAGAGAATACAACCCTGATGCATTTCCTTTTCCATTTTAAACCATGCAGTGTTTGCACAACAGCCTCCTGGTCCAGGTATAAGCTCCCCTTGTGTTCTGGGACGTGAGAATCCCAGAACACTTAAATGTGCTCATGTGGAACCTATACCTGAACCAGGCTACAACTTGTTCCTGTGGTTGAAATAGACATGAAAACACAGATTAAGCCAAATTGCATTTGTACAATCCTAACATCATACAAATTCATACAGCTTGTGGGCTTTTGGTACAGTGAGTGCTAGGACAAAGATCAGAATCCTGCCTACTCAGAATTCCAATGTTCCTTACAGAAAGCAAGTGAGATTGGCTTGTGGTGAGAGATATTAAAAAAATGAGTACATGTTCCTTGATGGTTGAAAATAGAGGGGAGATGTAGGAAGTCATTTATCATCTCTTCCCCACTGTAGATAGCCAGGACCTTTTGCAACTGCAGGTCTGCCACTCCATTGCTTCCAGAGGTTGATCATAACAAGTTTATAACTCAGCTCTGTATGAATACTGCTTTGCCATGCCATGCCACAGAACAAGACATAAGTATTTATTTTGAGGAGATATGTCAATGTATACCACATACATCTCTGCTGTTGTCCCAGTGTTGGACACCACCCTAGACCTTGTGGCCTTGTACATGTATAATAGATCAGTCTTAGCTGTTTAGTGCTTTATAACAAAAGTAACCTACATTGATGTCTTGAACATGTAGGAATTGTCTCATAGTTTAGAAGGTCAAAGATCTGAGTGCAGGATGCTGGCTCTAAGGGAAAGCTTTCTCTTTGTTGACTTTGAAGGACTTTTCCTCTTTCTAAAGCCCTCAAGCTCCACCGTCTTCCTGAAGACCATGTTTCTGATAGTTGACCCATCTTTGTAGGCTGTTTGCCAATGCCCTTTCCCCAGTAAAGACACTTCCATAGGGTCCATATACCTTCCTTGCTCTACTTTCAAATTCTTGTAAATAAAAAAGAAACATTTGTCTTTAAAATTCTGTTTTAATGACTTCCTTTTGAATAGGTAATATGTGATTACAAATTTGAAAGCCACAAATGTACACAGGAATTTCTTCCTCAGAATGAATGCATTTTGTTTGTTATTTATCCTTTCAGAGATACATTTGTTCACAAATTAATTGATATTCACTTTCTCTGCTTTTTATACAACTAGATCTGAACTTTGATTTCCTCCACTTAGTATTAGGTAAATTTATTTCCTTCCTTTACATCATGAACAGAAGGAGAATGAATATCTTCTCATCTGGAGAGAGAATCCATGTTGCTTAGTGGACACCAGGTATTAAGGGGTGATGCAGGCTAAAACCTAGATCAGGATGTCAGGCTTAAGAGACATATTTATTTTAAACATTTTTTTAAGAGACAGATATATTTAAAGATCTGAGAGGACTGAGGGTCTGCAGGGAGGAGGTGGGACTTGGGGTTGTGATCTTGAATGTCCTACGGAAAAGACATTCCTTTCATTGTCTTCTTCCACATCCTCTGTTGACAGAGACCAGTTGGATGATAAGATCTTTAATTTTTCTTCTTTCTATAAGCTTCAGATCAAGGTCCTCTCAGGTGAGTTGAGACTTCAAATCCTTCATTTCTGGCTTTGGAAAATTAAGAACTGGTGAAGAGAACAGATATTTCAGAGACAAGTGACTAGTGCAAATGAGGACACCAGGGGTTGCTTCTGTTTCCCTGGCCTGGAATTTTCCTCTTTTCTCTTGAGGTTCGTAACTCAGAGACTTTTGTAAAAATGTCTCTCGTGGGCCTAGGATGACTGAGCTTCTGCCTTACACCTTTTCAGAAGATTTTAAGCTACAAAGTCAAAGTCATGGAAATCATCACTTAAATAGGAGCATCGCTTCTTTGCTTCTTTTATTCTAAATAACGGAAATCCAGGCTTGCCCATGAGCAGAGACTGAGCTGAGCTGTCCAAATTGGTTTCAATTGACTCCTGCTATCAGTTTTGTTATTTTTTTCATTTTCTTTCTGGATTCGTTTGTGAGCTCGGGGCCTCAAAAAATAACAAGCTTTTAAAATGACTGAGTATTCTCTCTGGCTCCACAGAGTCTAACTTCCCCTGTTATGTGTTTTAAGCAGGATTCTAGGCCCATATTTTCCAGACCAAGCACTGTAGAGCAGGGGCAGGGAGCCAAGTCTGTTAACACTGTGGCAGAGGAAGGAGGAGGCCAAGAGAAGGAATGCCGGGGAGCAAGAAAGGGGAAGGAAATTGTGGGTAAGAGGCAGGAGGAACTGCAGAAGGGTTAACATAAGACCAGAATTCAACAGCATTCTTTAGCTATCTGTTAAAAATGTTTTAAAATTTAAAAATAAAAAAACCCCTAAATTATTATTTCTGTAGAAGTTTACAGAGCATATTGCATATTTTTTTCAATCATTCATGTACATTTTGTTCCTTAACAGTAATTACCATACTTACAAGTGTCCATTTTGTCTTTCCCTTCACCCATGTTACTGTTATATGCCGTCGAGTTAGAACTGACCCTTGGATGAGCCTCCAGTAGGTTTTCAAAGGCTGTAATCACCCCAGAGGAGATTGCCTATCTTTCTCCAGAGGAGCAACTGGGGACCGGTCTTTGGGTTGGCATATAATTTCTTGTTATATTAATAACTATTTATTATCTATTAACCTACTAATGATTATACTTATTTGAAATTGTTGATCACACATCTTTGGAAAGAGGTGCCTCTTGAAGGCTCTGTTCCTATCCTATTGGACCTGCAAGAACCTGCCTGACACCTGTGAGGCACGTAACTCTGAAGGAGAGTGTTGGATCTCAGGACTTCTCTTTGCTGGTTCCAGACCAAAATCAGATTGGAGGCCAGCCTCCCTATCTGTCTCTCATGATCACAGCTGTGCAGCTGTGCTTGCACCCATTGCTGCACTGTGTCAATAGATCTTGTTGGGAAAAAGAAAATTCACTGACAACGGGAGACCCATGGAATAATTTTGGAACAAGTTTCAAAGGATACAGGAAGCACCAATGTCTAGAGTAACTAAGGAGATGGAGTAGAGCTGCTTTAGCAGATACAAAGGGCGTCCTCAGAGACTTCAGGTTCAGGGGAGGTTGTTGCTATTGTGAAGAGCCCTCTAGTGGACTACAGCTCTAGTGACCCTACGAACAGAGCAAAAATTTGCCCTATCCTGTACCAAAGTTTTGAAACACATACTTCGCCAATGTTCCTGGAAGAGTCTGTTCCATGGAAAAGGACATGGTGCTCAAAAAGACAAGGGGGTTCAGTGAAGGAGAGGAAGACCCTCAACCAGGTGAATTGACACAGTGACTGCTGCAATGTGTTCTAATGTGTCAGGAAGTGTGAGGATGGCACAGGATAGGACAGGGTTCAGATTAGTTGTTCATAGGATCTCTATGGGTCCCACTCAACTTAATGACACCTAACAACAACAACAACAACAACAATATCCTGTGCCATCATCTCTGCCAAGCTCAAGCCCATAGTGGCAGTCACTGGGCCAATCCATTTTGTGGAAGATATTCCTCTTTCTCTGACCCTCCCTCCACCTTTCCCAGCATGACGTCTTTTTGTAAAGACTAGCTCCTCAAAGTATTTGAGACCAAGTTTCACCATCCTTGTCTATCAGGGGTACCTTGGCTGCTCTTTCTCCAAGATATGTTTGTTTATTCCTTTGGCAGTCCCTGGTACACTCAGTACTAGTCTCCAGCACTATAATTCAGAGGCATAGATTCTTCTTTAGTCTTCCTCATTCATTGTCCATTTTCAGATGCATAGGAAGCAATTGAAAATACAAAAGCTTGGATCAGGTGTACCTTAATAATTAAAGCAACATCTTTGCTCTTTAGCACTTTGAAGAGGTACTTGATTGCTAGTGATTTTTTCCAATGCAATATATATTTTGATATTTTAAATGCTACTACTATTAATGTTGATTGTGAATCCATGTAAACTTCACTTCTTAAGGGCTCAACATAGTGGGCTTCCTCCACGAAAAAAATTCCAAGATGTGCATTACTTTCTAAGAGCTACCACAATTTAATACTATAACCTGGGTGGCTTATAAAACCCATGGTTACTGCCTCACGGTCTGAAGGCTGGGAGTATGTAATTAGCCTTGATGATCACTTCTGATGCTCTTAGGAAGAATCTATCTCACATTCCTCTCTAGTTTTTGGTGTAATATTGTTAACTGTCAAGTCAGAATCAACTCACACCTGACCCTTCAGCAGATTTTCAGAAGCTGTAAATCTCATTAGAGATTACTCATCTTTCTTCCAAGAAGCATTTGGTGAATTTGAATTGCCTTCCTTTGGGTTGGCTGTACAACTAGAGCACTAGAGCTTCCTAATTTCTGGTAGCTCCAAGCATTCCTCAGTCCAACTCATCACACGGTATCTTTACTCAGTCCCTCTGTCTCTGTATTTGCTTTTTTATAAACTTGGAGTCCTGATGGCAGAGTGGGTTACATATTAAGCTTCCAACCAAAATGTTGGCAATTTGACCCCAACAAGCATTATGTGAGAGAAAGGTGGGATGTCTCCCTCTATTAAGATTTACATTTACAGCCTTGAAAACCTGATAAGGCAGTTCTACCCTGTCTTATAGGACTGCTATGAGTCAGGCTCAATTGAGAAGTAATGAGGGGTTTTTTTTGTTTTTGTTTTTTGTTTTTTTCTTTTGCATGTTATAAGGATATTACTTGGATTGGATTAGGACCCACCCTACCGATTGATCTCATGTTAACTGATATTCAAACACCCTTAACATATTCATAGACCCTATTAACAAGGACTAGGATTTCAAGATATCCTTTGGAGGTACTCAGTAAAATCATGACAGATTTTAGGGACTTTGCCAGGATCCTGCAACTTGACTGAAAATCTTCTAAGATAATGAGCACATGTGGTGCGGTGAGTTGTCGTTTTCAGGAATGCATACACTGTGTTCTGATGGGGCTGCTGATGTTGAACCCAGAAAGGACAAAGAATCACAGAACTTATCATAGAAATTGATTTTTCTCCAACACAGATTACTAAGATATATAAATCTTGCTTTGAACTTGGAATGCACTGCAGCACAAAAATCATCATATACATTCAGCAGATGACTCGTATGCTCAGGTACAAATGGCTTAATTTTGATCTGAGAAACTTAAGAATAACTCCGCACTTTGCAAAACACTTCTTTTGACTGTTACACCCCTTTCTTGATTTTTTTTTTTTTAGGATACAAAGAAAAGGTCACAAATGTTTTACTGGTTTGTCCTTCCTTAGGGCTTGTGAGCGGAACTCAATTTTGAAAGAAAATCAAACCAGCCTAACCTTTTCCATTGTAGAATTAGAACATTAATGAAGAAGGACATGGGTAAGGTCATTCTTTCACGGATGCTATGAACCCAGAAGATAATCCAGAGGGTAGAAAACTCAGCAGAACCCAATCTAATTATTACAGGAAAAAAACAAGTGCCACACATTAAGCCCAGTTTCTATTTTTTTTCAAGTGAGGATAATATTTTCTACTTCACAGGTTATTGTAAGACTGAGAAATAATATTTGTAAAATACTTAGCATAGTGTTGGTAGACAGAAAATATTTAATAGATGGCTGTTGATATTAGACTAAGGTGCACCTGATCCAAGTAATGGTTTTGTCACTTACAATGCATCTGAGAGCTGGATAATGAATAAGGATGACAGAAGAAGAACCAATGTATTTGAGTTGTGGTGCTAGAGAAGAGTGTTAAAGATACCATGGACTGCCAAGACTGCCATCAGTCTGTCCTAGAGATGGTGAAATGAGTTTACTCTTTGTAGGCAAAGATTTTGAAGCTCTGTCTCACATTCTTTGGGTGTGTGGCCACGAGGGACCAGTTCTTGGATAAGGAAGTCATTAAGAAGTGTAGAGGGTCAGTGCAGAAGAGAAAGATCCTGGATGAAGTGGATTGACACAGTTACCATGGCAATGGAGTCAAGTGTGTTAGAGATTGGCTCAGGATAGGGCAAGGTTAAGGGCCATGGTTCACAGAGTCTCTATGAGACATAGATGACTCAATGGCACACAACAACAACAACAACAATTTTATCCATGTTTACTTGTTAAAAAGGCTTCTGAGGAGGTGTTGGTAGATTTAACTGTTGATCTTCTTTTTAGCAGCCTGTTACATTGCTGTTACACTACCTGGGCTCATTTAATTTCCATGTACAGGAGTTAGAATTTCTACATACATTTTGTGAGGACAAAGTCAATCTATAACAGCAGTGAATTGACTTATTGGAATTCAGGTAACAAGTTCTAGCCACTGCTTGATGGGTTATAGTTTGATGTCAGTTCCTTTTCAAAGCCCTTGCTTTCCTTTTTGGATCTGTGCTGGATCTATGCGCACGCGGACACCCACACACACACACACACACACACACACACACACACACAGCATAGATTGGTACTTGGACAGTGATTTATCCTTTAGTTCAGCTCTCAAGTCTTTGCATGTTGATTAGGATAAAATCTATGCATACACAGATCTGAACAAGACCAAAAATTCAGAAAAAATCTGATGGGGTTGATTTTCCAAGTTCCTTTTCTCTCTAACTTATTTCGTGTTGTGCTGTTTCTTATTTATCTCTACTCAGAAAACGGACATTTTATTTACCTTGCTCTGTCATGTACTCCTGTAGCAGCTGTATCTGTGTTTGGAGCCAATTAAAGGATAGAAGGTTAAAAAAAAAAGAAAGAAAAGAAAGAGCAAGGGATTTTTCCCATTCTTTTGGGAATTCTTTGGTTCTGATTAAAGAAGATTATTTCTTCTCCCTCAGAGGTTTAGAAGTCTGCTGAGGTTTAGGCTCTACTGTCATTCTCATTCCCACAAGACCCCTTTACATCTCTTTGAACAGAATCTGAAAGTTTCTCTTGGACCTCCCTCTGCCATGAAGCTCACATTTGAGTTTCCCTCCTGATCCAGGCAAGGAATTATACCAAGATTTAAAAAAAAAATAAAATCAAAACATAAAGTACCCTAGATAAGCAAAATGATGTTTTTATGTGCTGTTGAGTCACTTGCAACTCATAGAGACCCTCTGTACCAGAAGCAAAAATATAACTCTGCCTTATTCTGAATCCATTTTATTGTCTCCAACACACCTTCCCCCATTATCCCAGATACTGAGTCAATCCATACAGGGTTCCACTCTTGCACTGCCTCTCCACCTTTCAAGCATGATGTCCCTCATCAAGGACTGGCCCCTCCTGGCAACATGCTCAAAGTATGTGAGACAGAGCTAAAAAATCTTTGACTCCAAGGAGGTTTGGTTTCACCCTCTCTAGGACATACATAACCTGTTTGTTCTCTTAGCAGTCAATGGTATGTTCAATACGCTTTTGCAGAACAACTCAAAGGTATTGATTCTTCTTCTATCATCCTTAGCCATTGTTCAGTTTTTTGATGTATAACAAGTAATTGCTTGACTATTGCTTGGATCAGGCACTTTAATTGCTAGACTGATTTCTCTGCTCTTCAGTATTCTGGAGAGATCCCTGACAGAAGATTTTCCCAATGAATTAATTTTTTTTATTTCCTAACTGCTGGTGCCAAGAGTGTTGATTGTGCATCATGACAGATAAAGAAAAGATTGAAAGATTGAAATTGTCAATGATTTATTCTTTCTTAGATCCACAATCAACACCCTTGGTACCAGCAGTTAGGAGATATAGTGTAATGGGCAAATCTGCTCTTGGGTACCTCTCCAAAATACTGAAGAGCAAAGATGCCATTTTAAGTCTAAGTTATGCCTGATTCAGGCCATGGTCTTTTCATTCAATTGTTATACATCTGGACAATGAATAAAGATGATAGAAGAATTGATGCTTTTGAGTTGTGATGTTGGAGAAGAGCACTAAATATCCTATGGACTATGAAAAGACCAGTCTTAGAAAGAGTGCAACTGGAATGCTCCTTGAAGGCAAGGATGGTGAAACTTGATCTTACATACTTTGGGCATATTACTAGGAGAGGTTATTCCTTGGAAAAAGGACATTCTGTTTGAAAGGTGAAAGGATGGCCAAGAAAGGAAGATCCTCAATAAGTTGGATTGACACAGTGAGTGCAACAATGGGCTCAGAGATGGTGAGGATGGCACCGGATAGGACAGGATTCAGATCTCTTATTCTTAGTGTTACGATGACTAATACTCATTTCGATAGCACACAACAACAACAACTATATAGCAGGGAGCTCTGGTGGTGTAGTGTGTAAAGAATTGTGCTACTAACACAAAAATTGTGCTTCTCTGCTAGTTTGAATCCACCAGTGGCTCCTCAAGAGAAAGACGGGTTATCGCCTCCCGTGTGATATACACATGAGTGCACAGCCATGGAAACCTGACGGCCAGTCAACTATGCACCACTTTTGAACTGATGACAATGAGTTGAGCTGAGTAAATGCATAGCATTTGTGTACATACTAATACTTAGTAAGAAGAGAGTGAAGCTATAAAAATTAAAACACAAACAAACAAAAAAGTGTTGATTGTGGGATCAAGCACACTGAAGCTGTTAACGATCCAATCTCTTCACCATCTATCATGATGCTGCTAATTGGTCCAGTGGTGAGAATCCTGTTTGGTTGCTTTGGTTTTTTTTTTTTTAAATTTTGAGCTACAATCCATATTTAATGCTACAGTCTTTGACCTTCTGCAGCAAATGCTTCAGGTCCTTCTCAGTTTTAGCAAGAAAAGTTGTATCATTTGATGAGTATTACTCGAATCCTGATGCCACATGCCTCCTCAAAGGGTCCAGATTTCTAGACGACCTGTTCCACATATAGATTGAAAAGGTATGGAGATAGGATGTGCAACTTTATTGATCCTAAACCATTCTGTATTTCTTTGCTCTGATGATTGCCTCCTAGACTAAGGATAGGTTTCACATTAGCACAATTAAATATTCTGGGATTCCTATTCTTCTCAAGGTTATAGAGAACTTGTTGTGATCCACACAGTCAATAAAATACAAATAGACATTCCTCTGGTACTCTCTGTTTTCAGCTAACATCTGTCTAACATTGGCTATAATGTCCCTAGTGCTACAGCCTCTTCTAAACCCAGCTTGCACATTTGGCAGTTCTCTGTTGATTTACCATTCCAGTCATTTTTTGGATAACCTTCAGCAGGATCTTGCTTGCATGTGATATTAATGATATTGTTTGATAATTACTATACTTTGTCAGAGCACCTTTTTTTTTTTAAAATGGAAATAACTATGGATCTCTTCCAGCCAGTTGGCCAGGTAGTTATTCTCCAAATTTCTTGTCACAACCAAAGTGATACAAATGAGTAAAAACAAAGCCTTGTATTTTCTGATCTCAAAGCCTACTTCACAGACATAGTAATCTAAACAATTTGGTACTAGTACAACAACAGATATTTAGACTAATGGAATAGAATAGAGGAACCAGAAAGAAATCCAACCCCACATGGATAACTTGTTATGCATCTGAGAAATGGACAATAAATAAAACAATGACAGAAGAATTTATTTTGAGTTGTGGTGTTAGAAAAGAGTACTGAATATTCCAGGGACTAACCAAAGAACAAACAATTATGTTTTGGATAAAGTGCAGCCAGAGTGCTCCTTGGAGGCTAAGATGTCTCACATACTTCAGACATCTTGCTAAAAGGGGCCATTCCTTGGAAAGGGACACCACACTTGGAAAGGTGGAGGGTCAATGAGAAAGAAGAAGACCCTCAACCAGGTGGATTGACACAGTGACTGCCTCAATAGCTTCTTGTGTACTAGGAAGTGTGAGGATGCCACAGACTAGGACATGGTTCAGATCTGTTATTAATAGGGTTGTACTTGACTTGGTGGCTTCTGACTAAACAACAATATGGACAATTGCTATTTGATAAAGAGAGGAAGAAATTTGGTATCTATTTGCAGAAATTTGAGACAAGAGCCACGTATCACATAAAAGACCCCCTCACTCTAGATAGATCAAGGACCTAGGGATAAGCCCTAAAACTATCAAGACCCTCAAAGAAAAAATTGGGGCAAATTAAAGAATCCTAATCTATGGCATTTTAGTCTTTTCATTTGCTTGCTCTGTATCTGAAAGCTGAACTAAGCATGACAGAAGAAGAATCGATGACTTTGAGTTGTGGCACTGGAGAAGAGTATTGAATATCCCATGGATTGTCAGGAGAGCAAACAGGTATGTCCTGGAAAAAGCGACACCAGGGTGTTACTTGATGGCAAGGATGGCGAAACTCAGTCTCATATACTTCGGGCATATTGTCAAGAGAGGCGAGTACTTGGAGAAGGACCCCATAATTGGAAAGGCAGAAGAGAGAAAGATTGATGATGAGATAGATTGACAAAGTGACTGTGACAATCAGCTTAAGTTTGCTGGAGATGGTGAGGCTGGCTCAGGATAGGGCAAGGCTCAGAGCCCCTGTTCATAGGATTGCTATCAGTCAACTTGGTAGCACACAACAACACCACAATCTATGGCATAAATAGACTATGAATATAGTTGAAAATGTACAATTATCAGAGAATAAAGAAGATGATTGAGACTTCCTAAAAACATTATATACTTATATGTATCTGAAACTTCTCCAAATGAGTAAAAAGAAAACCTACAGCCGGGGAAAAATATTTGGCAATGATATATCTGACAAGGAATTAATCTATAAAATTTATAGAAAATGCCAACACTTTAGCAGCAATAAGACAAAAAAAATCTCTTACAAAACAAAAAAAGGACATTAAAGACACTTCACCAAAGGAGTGGCAGGCAAAGGTAAAAAGGAAGGCGGTTCCATTTCACTAACAGCTTTGAGGGAGAAAGATGGGCAGTCTCTTCCCACATGAGTTACCCCCTCTGAAAATTCACTGAGAGGTCAGCTATTAGTCATTTCCAACTCAATAGACAACGAAGGTGGTTTTGGTTTTATTTTTCTGGGAAGAGACAGGGTAGGTTATAGTTCTCCTTTTACCCAGAACTGAAATTTCAGTTGTTTTTATCTTTACATTTTGGGTGTCCTGTTGCACAACAATAAACATTTACATATTCTCCATGTTCTTGCGATGGTGAATAATGCTTCTATAAACATTGGTGTACAAGTCTCTGTGCCTCAGTTCTCATTGTCTCAGGTATATTCTAAGCAGTGGAATAGCTGGGTCATATGGAATTTCTGTGGTCAGCTTTTCCAGGAAAAGTCAAACTTCCTTCCAGAGAGGTTGAACTGTTTTATAATTCCACCAACAACATATAAGAGTTCCTATCTTGGCACTTGTCCAATCACAAATGAATGGATTGAGAAACTATGGTACTTTCACGCGATGGAATACTATGAAGCATGCAGGAGCAATGATTTTTGTAAATTACTACCTAACATGGAAAGGACTGGAGAGCATTATGCTAAGTGAACTAACTCAGTCTCATAAATACAAATACTGTATAATACCATTATTGTAGAGCATGTATGAGGATTAAA
>NW_006400285.1:74089-80616 GCF_000299155.1 Elephantulus edwardii
GAGAGAGACTTCACCCTGATTCATAAGGAAAAGGAGACGGCATAAAAGCTGAAACATATGCTACTTCAGTTTTAAAAATATTAAAAAATACGTGCTTCAATAATATTTTTTAGGATTCTTGTTTGTGTGTGTTGTGGAATTGGAACTGACTCAGAGCTGATCCTCTAGTGCATTTTTAGAGACTGTAAAATACCTTCTTCTCTGGTGGAGTAGCTGGTTTATTTGAAACAGGTGCCTTTGGGATTGCAACAGCACATCGTAAGAACAATGTTTCTTATAATGCAGAAATTAAGGATGTAGTAAATATCCAACTTTTTCAAACTACTGTACCACTCCTTCATCTCTATTAACCATATCTCCTTCCTACCCTTTCCTATCATCTTTGCCTATGTGCTCCAAATTTTAAAAATGCAACATCTCATGTAACTCACAATCCATTAGGGAAATGGCTCAGGTGGTTGTGGAGGTTGGAAAGTCCCAAATGAGTTTTCAAAAGTTTCAATGTGTGGTGCTCTCTGGAACCGCATGGCCACCAGGGCTGATGAATGGCAGGTAGCTCAGTGCATGAAGGTGGCTGGATCTGGTCAAACTGCTGTCTCAATGCCACAAGCCAGACTGAATAGAGGCAGATGGAGGCTTCAGAGGAAAAAAAATAAAATTTATAAAAGGCAAACTTTGCTAGTTGTAGTTGTTGTTATGTGCCATTGAGTCACCTGTGACTAATAATGACCCCATGTACAATTGTCCTAAACCCTGCTCTATCCTGTGCCAATCTTATTGTCTCTGACACACTTACTGGGGTAATGGGGATTACCACAGTCACTGAATCAATCCATCTCTTGTAGATAGCATATTGATGGATTTTGTTTGTTTGTTTTTTTTATCTAACCTGCTACTCTTTTTTCATTCAGTGGCACATTTAAACCATTCACATTCAGTGTGATTATTGAGAGGCACACTTTTATTGTTAACATTGTGTTGAATTCTTTTTGATGTTGTTACTAGTTACTTTGGTCCATCCTGCTTTCTGTGGCACCTCTGTAAGAAGGACATCTCTCAGTGTTTTTTGCAACACTGATCGTGTTCATATAAACTCCAGTAGGTTCTGTTTTTCTGGGAATATCTTGATATCTCCTTCATATTTGATGGACAATTTTGCTGGATAGAATATTCTTGGTTGACAGTTGTGTTCTTTGAGGGTTTGATTTATGTCATTCCATTGTCTTTTTGCTCACATAGTTTCTTCTGAGAAATTGGCATTTAATCTTATATGCTCTCTCTTATAGGTTACTCTTTGTTTCTCCCTCACTCCTTTCAGAATTCTCTCCTTATCTTTGGGTCTTGCAAATTTAACTATGATATGCCTTCAAGTTGTTCTTTTGGGATTTATTCTATATGGTATTCTCTCAGCTTCTTGAACATATATTTCCTCATTCTTCATTATACCTGGGAAATTTTCTTCTAGTAATTCTTCCACAACTTTTTCAGTGCCTTTACTTGCTTCTTCCTGTTCTGGTATTCCAATTATGTGCATGTTATTTCGCTTGATGTTGTCCCACTTTATTCTTAGGTTCTTTTCTTTTCCTTCCTTTTTGATTCTGCTTTTTGCCCTAGCAGATCAGTGGTGACAATTATATCTTCTATTTCACTAATTCTGTGTTCCATCTCTTCAACTCTGTTCATGTGTCCCTTCATCATGTTGACAGCATTTGAAACCTTGGATCTCATATTTTGGATCATGCTTTCTTGTTTTTCCTGTGCCTCTAATGGCTTGTTTGTTTTGTCTGCATTGCTTTGATTGTTTTTTAAAGTTCCTCCTGTTTTTTGCTTGCAATGTCCTGTAATTCATCAAGTTTGCCATTCACCCATTGAAAATATTTAATCATTATTCTTTTAAATCCTGTGTCAGAAAGTTTGATCTGACTTGCTGGCTTTAGGAGATCTATTGATACTATGTCACTTTTTTGGGGTGGTGTCTTGTGCTTGTGTGCTTTTGAGGTAGCCTGCTTCTTTCATAACATTGCTGTGGTAGAGTTTTTCATGCCTGAGGCGATAGTAGATTCTTGATCTGAAGTCACTGAGCAGAGGTGGGTGGTGAGTGGAGGAGAGTGCCGGGCATGGAGTGTAGAGGTAGGCACCAAGGCCGGGTACAGGTGCTGAAGGTACCTGGCACATATGCAGATGCATGTGAGCAGGGGCAAACATAATCTCTCACCAACTGAGCACATGGGGGACTCTCTCAAATTCCAGTTCACTGAGTAGAGCATAGAGGCTGGTGGATGGGTGGAGTGTGGAGGTGGGAGGTGAGTGCAGAGTGTGAAGGCAGGTGCTGTGCTAGGATGTGGGCATGGGTGTGCGGGTGTGGAGGTGGGCAGTGGACCTGGAGCATGGAGGTAGGTGTTGGGGATGGGTGTGGGCATGGGTATTGGGTAAGCGCAGGCTCTGGTGTCAGGCGTGGGTGCTGGAGATGACTGGCAAGGGTGCAGATGCTCACTGGGTGGGGGTGTGCAAAATCTCTTGCTGACAGATCATGTGCAGGGACCTTAATCAAATTCCGTTTCAGGGCTGTTTCCCAGTTGTGCTGCAGTTCTGGCTGCCACTCAGCATTTCTTAAGCTGAAGAAATTGAAAAACAAATTCAAGCCATGAATGGCAATACTTAAGAATGCTTTGGGCAGAATGTTAAATGATCCAAGAAGCATTAAAAGAAGTTGGAAGGAGTATACAGAATCACTGTACCAGATGGAATTGACTGACAGAGAAGAATTTTATGAAACAACATATGAGCAAGAGCCTATGGTGATGAAGGAGGAAGTTCAAGTTGCTCTAAAAGAATTTGCAAAAAACAAGACTCCAGAAGTTGATGGTATACCAATTGACATATTTCAACAAATAGATGCTTCCCTGTATGTGCTCACTAAGTTGTGCCAAGAAATCTGGAGGACAGCCACCTGGCCAACTGACTGGAAGAGATCGATATTTGTTCCCATTCCAAAGGAAGGTGACCTGACAGAGTGCAGAAATTATCAAACGATATCATTAGTATCACATGCAAGCAAGATTCTGTTGAAAATTATCCAAAAACAACTGCAGCAACACGTCAACAGAGAACTGTCAGATGTGCAAGCTGAGTTTAGGAGAGGCCTCAGTACTAGGGATATTACAGCTAACGTTAGATGGATGTTGGCAGAAAGCACAGAGTACCAGAGGAATGTCTATTTGTGCTTTATTGACTATGCAAAGGCTTTTGAATATGTAGATCACAATAAACTGTGGCTGACTCTGAGAAGAATGAGACTCTCAGAACATTTGATTGTGCTTTTGTGAAACCTATACCTGAACCAAGAGGCAGTCGTCAGAACAGAGGAAGGAGACACTGCATGGTTCAAAATCAGGAAGGGTTTCCACCAGGGTTATATTCTGTCTACATACCTTTTCAATCTGTATGCAGAACAGATCATCTGGGACACTGGACTGTATGAGGAGGAATGTGGCATCAGATTTGGATGAAGATTCATCAACAACCTGTGTTATGCAGATAACACAACCTTGCTGAAACTGAGGAGGACCTGAAGTGCTTGCTGCAGAAGTTCAAGTACTGCAGCCTTCAATAGAGATTGAAGCTCAACATCAAGAAAACATGGATTCTCACCACTTGGCCAATTGGCAGCATCATTGTGGATGGTGAAGATATTGAGACTGTTATCAGTTTTAGTTTGCATAGCTCCACAATCATCACTCTTGGCATCAGCAGCCAGGAAATCAAGAGACGAATTTCATTGGGAAAGTCAGCTGTCAGGGACTTCTCCAAAGTACGGAAATGCAATGACGTGAGACTGGAGACTAAGGTGTGCCTGATCCAGGCCATAGTCTTTGGAATTTCATGCTATGCGTCAGAGAGAGGGACAGTGACTAGGGATGATGGAAATAGAATTGATGCCTTTGAGCTGTGGTGCTGGAGAAGAGTGTTGAGTATACATTGGACTGCTAGGGGAACAAAAAGGTTTTTTCTGAAGAGGATGAAACCAGTCTGCTCCTTAAAGGCAAGGATTATGAAGCTTTGTCTGACATACTTTGGGCATGTTGCAAGGAGGGACCAGTCCTTGGAGAAAGACATCATGTTTGGGAGGGTGGAGGGACAGCACAAGAGCGGAAAACCCTCAATGAGATGGATTGATTCAGTAATTGGGATAATTGGAGTAGGTATGTCAGAGACAATGAGTTTAGCACAGGATAGAGTAGGGTTTAGGGCTCTTGCACGTAGGCTTGCTGTGTGTCGCAAGTGACTCCATAGCACATAACAACAACAACAAGGAATAATGTAATTAATGCTCTTAGAATTTCTAAAATTGACTCTTTTTGTAGATCCCTATCTTTATTCTCAGGATTAATCCTCACACATAATTTCAGAGATAAAGACATTTTGTATTTATTACCACATTGCCCTTGAGAAAGGCTCTATTTAAAATATTACAATATTCCTTCAGTTTTGCCAAATCAAATACTATCCCTTAAATATATTTTTTATCTGATAAGGGATAAATATTTTCCCATTTAATAATTATTTCCTATATTCCACTGAGAACAATATACATATTAAGATTGAAGAGCATTTTACAATGTGGATGGACCATTTGTTTACTACTAGCAGCATTTTTTTACTGCTTTCCATAATTTCTAACAAGACTGCACAGTGTGCGTGCTCTCTCCTTTCATCCTAGATTTTTTAAGAGCTCTAATAATGTTGTTAGGGATCTTTGCTGGAAATCTCCTCCCCTGTGATTAACTGCCTCTGAAAACCTGCTAAAGTTTTGACTTTATGATACACAACAACAATAGTGTTGTTAAGGTATGCCATTAGAATCCACCAGCTTTCTCCACTTTGAGGGAGAAAGATTGGCCGTCTCCTCCCTTGTGATTTACCGGCCCTGAAAATCCACTGAAGGGTCAGCTGCGGGTGAGTTTCTACTTGGTTGTGTAAATGAACAACAATAGTAATGTTTTTAATCACTGCATCAGTAGGATTCTCCACAGATTCTTAGATTGTAGAACACAGATTATTACTTTTCCTCCTTTTTTCATTCTGAAACTCATACATTCAGATTATTGAAACAGTACTTGTACAACACTGTTGTTGTTGTGTACCATTGAGTGGGAACTGATCTGTAGCTGACTCTCCTTTTGGTTTTCAGAGCCATTAATCTTAATGGAGGATATTGACCATCCTTCTCCCAAGGAGCAGCTGGTGGATTGAACCATGTGACTTCAGTATTGCAGCACAGCTTTTTAACACTAGACCACCCTTCGGTACAACACAGAACATTTCTGTGTACAACATTGTTATTGTGTACTGTCGAGTTGGAATCGACCTTCCTGCAGGATTTCAGAGGCAGTTAATTGCACAGGAGGAGATTGCCCAGGTTTCTCCAGCAGAGCAGTTGGTGGCCTCCCACCATTATGTTTTAAGGATTTCAGCACAGCTTCTTGTCACTAGGTCACCATTGTTGTTATATGCCATGGAATTGCCTGCGACTCATTAACAACTATTTGATTTTTCTTTTGTCATCCTTAGTCATTGTCCACCTCTCTGATGCATAGCAAGTAGTTGCGAAGGCCATCGTCTAGATCAGGTGCACCATAGTCTCTAACTGATATCATTGCTTTTCTGGATATCATTCTGGAGAAGTCTTTGACAGCAGATTTTACCAGTGCAATTTGTCTTTTGACTTCCACCATAGTTGTTGTTGTTATGTGCTGTCAAGTCACCTGCAACTTATAGCGACCCTATGCGCAACAGACCTAAAGGCTGCTCTATCCTTGACAATCTTACTATCTCCAACACACTCACCCCCATTACCCCAGTCACTGAATCAATCCACCTCATCGAGGGTCTCCCTCTCTTGCGCTGTTCCTCAGTAGCAGAGATAGCACTGTTTACCAAATTATTTACTTCTTTTCCTAGCCCCTACCTGCGTCAGGTTGTGGCCAATCAATAGTGAACAGATTCACTTTAGGCCAAGACTTACATGAAACAGGTGTGTTTTCTCCATGATCTGCCAGGAGATCTGCCAGGAGAATGAGGCTAACAGAGCCCCAAAGGATATGAAGATGGAATGAGTCTTACTGGAATGAGTCCGTGCTTGGAGGAGTGCCACCTGCTGACTAGGAACACCTGGGTCACATCAATAGGCTCTAACTCACACTCGGCCAGCAAATCATAGCTGACCCTCCACCAGTTTCTGAGGCTGTAAATGTACAGAGGAGATCACTCATCTTTTCCTGGAGGAGTGGCTTGTGAATTCCAATGCCCAGAGTCACTACTTTTTTGGAATACAGCAACATTGCTCCTTATAGGCTTAAGCCAACTGACATTTGATAAGTTCTTTAGAAAGAATCAATGCTAAGATTTTTTTTTAATTCCTAAGTTTATGAGAGTGACTTTCTCAGGATTGTTTCTTTGAAGTTGTAGTCTTTTGAGTGTTCTTCTGACAACATGTTGTTGTTGTTGTTGTTATGTGCCATCGAGTC
>NW_006400285.1:88836-94031 GCF_000299155.1 Elephantulus edwardii
GTGAGAATCTTTGTTTTCTTGATGATGAGCTTCAATCCATATAGGAGGCTGCAGTCCTTGACTTTCTGCAGCAAGCGCTTCAGGTCCTCCTCAGTTTCAGCAAGCAGGATTGTGTCATCTGCATAATGCAAATTTGCATCAGCACCTGGCTCCAAATGGAAGACAAATGATATTAACCCATGAGAAGGCAATCCTGGAGTGGAAGTTTTACATTAAGGTTGTACTTAACACCTTTAAATTAAAGTCGTATTGGCTACATTGTAAGAGACTCACAGCAGCATGATATGTCCAGAATCAGAATCACAGAAATCCTGATGGCTTGGGACTTAGGCCATCACATCAGGGGCTGGTCAATGGGAGGCAGGTATTGAATGCTGTAGGCAAAAGTAGGAAGTAAAGAAACGTGGGTGGGCAGCAACATTGAATCTATTGGTCATTTCTATAACTGGGCAATTGCCTTTCATATGGTCTTTTCTGTGGAATGCTTGTCTGTCAGATACTATTATATATTTAAAGATTGAGACAGACTAGGAAGAAGGATTGGTCATCCACTTCCGAAACCCTATGTACAATATGTACAACAGATTGAATTGGGTACCCTAAAATATATGTCAACTTGGCTGGGCTATGATTCTCATCAATAATTTCTCATTGGCAGTTATATAGTGATGGCAGGCATGTAATGATATACCCATGCCTCCATAATGTGATTGGTCTATTAGATACAAGGATATTTTGTGTAGGATGTTATTTAACAACCTTATTCTGATCATAGCCATGATTCCATGTGAAGAAATAAGAGTGAAGCAAATAATCAAGTCCCAGCTGTTTTGGATAATAAGGAGAATTTCCCAGGGGTGGAGGTTGCATCACCTTTTATCTTACATTACATGAAAGGTGAGAGAAGTGAACAAAGAGAGATACCTTCCATTTCTAAGAAAGAATGGCTGTAAGCAGAACTAGTCTTCTGTGCCTGGGACCCCTGTGCTGAGAAACTCCTGGATGCAGAGGAAGATTAATGACAAGGACCTTTCTTCAAAGCCAATAGAAAGAGAAAATCTTCCCTTGTAACTGGTTTCCTGAATATGGACTTCTAGCTTACAAAACTGTGAAAGAGTACATTTTGTTCATTAAAGACAACTCACTGGTAATGTATCTGTTACAGCTGTACAACAGTCTAGACACCCTCCCAGCCACTGCTAAATAAAATATCTCAGTATACAGTTTGAGACCTCTAAAAATATGTGTAGCATTGGATGTTGTTGTTACGTGCCATTGAGTCACTTGTGACTCATAACAACCCCATTTACAAATGCTCTGAACTTTGCCCTCTCCTCAGCCAGTCTCACTGACTCTGCCATATTTACCCCCATTACCTCAGTTACTGTGTCAATTAATCTCATGCAGGATCTTCCTATTCTGTGCTGTTCCTCCATCCTTCCAAGTATGATGTCCTTCTCCAGAGATTGGTCCTTCCTGGCCACATGCTCAAAGTATATGAAATAGAGCTTCAAAATCATTGCTTCCTGGCTCTGTCCTCTTTCTTCTAACTGCTATATAAACCATATATGGATTTAAATTTAATTTCTAAGTGACTGAGGTTAGCAGTGGTGTGAAGTGGAGAATGATACTGCTGTCTGTTTGGAACATCAGGTCCAATGTTATGTGCTATTGAGTCACCTGTGACCCACAGTGACCCTGTGTACAGCAGCTCTCACCCCTGCCCTGTCCTGAGCCAGTCTCACTAATTCTGATACACCAATCCTCAATGCCTCAGTTACTGTGTCAATCCATCTCATCTGGGGTCTTCCTTTCCTGCGTTGTCCCTCTACCCTTCCAAGCATGATGTCCTTCTCCAAGGACCAATCTCTCCTGGCCATGTGCCCAAATTATGTGAGCCGGAGCTTCCAAATTCTAGCCTCCAAGAAGAAACTTGATTTCATCCTCTCCAAGACAGACTTGTTTGTTTTCTTGGTGGTCCATGGTATGTTCAAGACTCTTAGTGATTATAGTAGTTGCTATTGTTATTACTTTATTTCCTATTAGTTTCAGTTATTGTTTGAGTCATCCTCTGATTCTTGGAGACCACATGAGCAACAAACTAGATTGGGTAGTTTTGATCCACAAGATTTTTATTGACAAATGTTTTAAGTACATTTTCAGGCCTCTCTTAGTCTTAGTGTCAAAACGTTATTGGAACATGTTCAGCACCACAGCAGTTCTCAAGATCTTCATTAATAAACAAGTAGTGGTTACATATGTAGTATATTGACTGGAATCCACAGAACCTTCTTTGTGAAAGATAAGAATTCTTCCACTGAACCACCAGATGGTAGCAGAGCATTCTTCTTCCTTTGTCTTGTGAAGAGTCCTGGTATTGTGTGGGGAAGTGGGTAGAACTGCCAGGGAGCATTCAATGTGACTTTGGCCAATAAAAACATTGCGCAATCCCTTGTCTACTTAGGTTAAGACTCAACAGGTGCATTGATTGGTTTACATGATGCATGACACAATGGAGTCAATAAAATTTTCCAAGCTTCTCTTTGCCAAAATGATTCTGATTTTGTTTATATTATCCAAGGACTTTGTAATATATGGCTGCAAGGAGAACATATCCTGGTGGCTGAAAAGAAAACCGGGGCTGTGCACTCCTAGTGGGTTTTGTGTGCCCGGAAAGGAACACTCTTTGCTTTTTTCCCTGTTATTTTCTATGTTCTCTTGGTTGTTGTGAGTGATGTCTGTAGATTACAGTGACATACTTCACTACCTTTTAGAAAGTAAAATTTATTATCAGCCTTGATAGGGGCTGGATGTACTCAAATATTACACCAGTAAAAAAATAATACCTAAGACCCCAGTGGGACAAACTGCAGGGGATTGTCAAAATTCTTGGCCAAAGTCTGAGTAAATGGAATGATCAATTGTCCCAGCTGTTACAGTTACACAACAATTTATATTAATAATTCATGTTTTTATTTATCTCTTTTTTAGTAGCTTGTCTCAAATCTCTTTTAGCTAGCCTCAAGCCTAGGGGAACACAGATTTAATTTTTAGCAAAGAGAAAAAAAATTCCTAAATGTGTTGACAATGAAGGATTAGATGGAGAAAATTGAAGTTGAAGAGGAGAGGGAAAATGGAAGTACACTAAGTAAAGGCTCTTTCTGTAGTATGCATCTGGGTACCTTAAACTTGCGATTACTTCTCTGACATTTTTGCAACGAGCCTCCCTAGACACCTGCATTGTGAGCTCCATTCTGCCTCTGCGGTGTGTGATTTAAAAGGTACAGGAAGATCACCAATGCTGCACAGTTAGAAAAGGGAATGCAGCGCCAGAAGGAGCTGAAGGACAAAGAGAACTGTTTGGAGCCAAGGATACAGAGACTGGCTTTGCTATAAACTAGGATCCGTTTATTGCTGATATGCTCACTGGAGCCCTCTGCTGCTGCTACCAAATCCCACTGTTTGCTGCTTTCCCACATGAGCCTCAGAGATTCTCTCCTCTCACTTCCATAGAGTCTGGTCTCTTACCTGCTCCTCAATCTCTATCTAACCAGAACCTTCTCAGGAGTGCTCTAGAGTGAGTTAAAAAGATAAATCTTTTGTAGAGGCAGTTATAATTTAATAGAGAACATACTAAAGCAAATATAAATCTCACTATTTTTGGTATATTTTATTAAAATTAATTATCCCAGTCATAAAGTGCTCAAATTTCAAGTATATTCTTGAATGATTACAATATAGCCACAGACTAGACCAAACATAATATGCTAGCAGCACCCTAGAGATGTTCCTTGTTCCTTGTGCTGACTCTGGAGCACTCACCCTGCTGACAAAGGTAAAAATTATTGGAAAAATAAAGACTGAAATTAGTGTCAGAAGAGATTGTGAAACTTACTTTTCTTTTTTAAAATTGTATTATTTTTACGTGTACCGTCAGATCAGATCTAATTGGTACAGGAGGAGATTGCCTTCTCCTTCTCCAGCAGAGCATCTGGTGGATTTGAACCACATACCTCTGGGATTGAAGTGCAGCATCTTGCCACTAGGCCACCAGAGCTCCCTTGAAACTTACTTTTCGGTGTAGAGAAGCTAAAGAAAAAAGCAGAAGTGATGAAATATGCTGAACAAATGATTTGAAACACAGCTCCAAAAGACAGCACAAATATGTATAATGAAGTGTGCAAAGACTTGGAGTTAGAAAACTAAGAGAAAAATATTCTCGACAATTCTGAAGCTGAAATACCTAAAGAACAAATTCAAACTTTGAGTTGTAGCATGGACAAAATATTATATGGTGCTGGAAGCTTGAGAAAATGTGGAAGGAACCTACAATATCATTATACCAAAGATAATTGGTAGATGCTGAACCATTTCAGAAAGTAGTACATGATTAAGAATTGGTGGTACTGAAGAATGAAGTCAAAGCTACAATGAAGGCATTGGAAAAAAAAAGAAAAAGGAGCCTAGCAGTTGTAGTTGTTCGAATACCAATCCAAATGTGTTAGCAAACAAATGCAGTCGTAGATATGTTTAGTAGCCAAGAAATTTAGGAGGCAATTACTTGGTCAATTAACTAGAAGAGTTATATATTTATTCTCATTAAATAAAAAATAAAACAGAATGTAGAAGAGTATTTAAAAATGACAGGAATAATCAGAGAACAAGATTGTCAGAGAACTGCCAGACATTCAAGCAGGATTTAGAAGGGGTTGTGAGAAAAGTTGTATCATGGCTGATGCCAGATATCTTGGCTGAAAATACAATATGAGAAAGATGTTTATTAGTGTTTTACTATGTCAAGATATTTGACTATACAAATGATAATATATTATGATAAATATTAAGTGGAGTACGAATGCCAGAACATTTAATTGTGCATATGGGAACTGGAACTGTACATAGATCGAGAAGTAGTCCTTCAAACAGAACAAGGGTATACTGAAAGTTTTAAAATCAGGAAAGATGTACATCAGGACTGTGTCTTTTCTCCATACCTATTCAATCTGAATGCTGAGCAAATAATTCGAGAAGCTTGAATATATGAAGAAGAATGTAGCAGCGGAAATGAAGAAAGGCTCACCAACACTCTATATTTGCATATGACAAACACTTGCCTGAAAAAAATGTGAAGAAGACTTGAAGTACTTACTGCAGAATAACAAAGATTAAATCCTTTGATATGGGTTACATCTCAA
>NW_006400285.1:94131-97286 GCF_000299155.1 Elephantulus edwardii
TAATTATCTGTTGAATAACTTCTAATCCCAATGCTCAGAATATTTTCCAAAATTTATTTAGAATTTACAAAATTTGGTCTTGCACTAACAAATCAGTCCTGAGAACAGAGCAGGGAAACACTGCATGATTCAAAATCAGGAAGGGAGTGCGTCAGGCATGCATCCTGTCTCCACACTTTTTCAATCTATATGCAGAACAGATCATTTGGGAAGATTTTCTTGCTGAGGAAGAATGTGGCATCAGCACTGAAGGAAGACTCATCAATAACCTACATTATTCAGATTACACAACCTTTGCTTGCTGAAACGAAAGAAGACCTGAAGTGCTTGCTGCAGAAGGCCAAGGACTGTAGTTTTCAATACAGATTGAAGCACCTCATAAAAAAGACAAAGATTCTCACCACTTGGCCAATTAGCAGCACCATGATGGATGGAGAAGAGATTGCGGTTGTTAACAGTTACTGCTTGCTCAGCTACACAATCAACACTCTTGGCACCAGCAGTCAGGATATCAAAAGACAAATTGCATTTGGTAAATCTGCTGTCAGAGACCTTTCCAGTATCTTGAGAAGTAACAATGTCAGACTAGAGACTTATATGTCCCTGAACCAGTCCATGGCCTTCACAATTACTTGCTATGCATCAGAGAGCTGGATAATGACTAAGGTTAATATAAAAAGAATTGATGCCTTTGAGTTGTGCTGCAGGAGAAGAGTCTTTAAAACACCAAGGACCGTCAAGAAAACATATAGATATGTCTTGGAGAGGGTGAAACCAAATTTCTCCTTGGAGGCTAGGATTTTGAAGGTGTCTCACATTCTCACATACTTTGGTTATGTGGCTAGGAGAGACCAGTCCTTGGAGAAGGACATCATGCTCTGAAGGGTAGAGGAACAGTGCAGGAGAGGAAGAACCTGGATAAGAGGGATTGATACAGTAGCTAGAACAATGAGGGTAGGTGTGTTGGTGTCAGTGAGACTGTCTCAGGACAGGGCAGGCTTCAGAGCTGTTGTACATAGGATTGCTATGAGTCATAGGTGACTAGATGGCACATAACAACAACAACAAATGGTTTATATTTAAAACTATAAACATCTTTTTCCAGCCTTTCTGAGACTAGTCATGGGTCATAAGATTTCGCAACACATCTATTTGTGTGCTGACCAAATAATCTGAGAGGCTGGACTAAATGAAAAAGAATGTAGTGTTAACATTGGAGGAAAATTCATCAGCAACCTTTGTTTTGCAAATGACAAAAGCTTGCTTTACGAAAGTTAATAGGATTTGAAACACTTATTGAAGAAATTAAAAGGTTTTTTGTATGGATTACATCTCAACATCAAGACAACAAAAATCCTCACCATTGGACCAATAGGCAACATCACAAAAAAGCTGACAATTATGTAGTAAAGGATTTAATTTTACTAAGATTCACAATCGTGGAAGCAGCAGTCAGGAGGTAAAGAAATATTGAATTGAATAAATCTGCTGTGAAGAACATCCTGTGAAAGAAGAGAAAGTGCTTCAGTTTAAAGACTCATCTGCGCCTATCCCAAGCCACTGTTGTTGTGTGCCATTGAGTTAGAGGATCAGTGAAAGAGAAAAAGACCCTCAACCAGATGGATTGACACTGTGGCTGCTGCAATGGCTTAAGTTTGTCAGAATTTGTGGGAATGGCATTCAATAGAATAGAATTCAGATTTGTTGTTCACAGGTTTGCTCTGAGTCATACGTGACTCAACACCACTGCACAAGAACAAAAACAAAATACATATATTAAACACAATGTATATGAACTTTGTAAGCAAACCAATATAAAATAAAAATTTATTTTTTAATGTATACAAAAAAATACACATATAATGATATAATGTGGAAGTAATGTCACCATGAGCTGATAAACCAAGCAGAAGTAACAGGATTGAAGGTAGGATGTAACACCTTTAAACTTATAGCCCTTATGTAAGTGAGGTTTCTCTGTAACATCTTTTATCTCACAGAAGATACAAAAGGAGAAAGTAAAGAGAGAAAAGGGAAGAAGATCTGGAATCACAGAGTGTCCTTTGGACCCAGGTACTGGAGTAAACTCCTCAACACAGAGAAGACCAGGAGGCCAAGGAATACTAGGCTGACTGACAGCTTCTAAAAGAAACAATGGTTTTCTTTCAGAATTATTAACAGAGGAGATACCTTTCCCTAGAGATAGCACCATGAACTAGTGAAGATGGCATAAGATCAGGCAAAGTTTTGATCTGTTAAACATAGGATTGCTATGAGTTGGAGTTAACTTCGTGGCACCTAATAGCCTCCTAGACTGGAAGATAATGAGTCTTTGAAGTTAACCACTTATGGTATCTTTATTATGTTGTTGTGTATTGTTGAGTCAAAATCAACCCATAGCTGACCCTCCAGTAGATTTTCAGAGACAGTAAATCGCATGGGCGGAGATTGTCCGTCCTTCTCTGGCGGAGTAGCTGATGAATTAGAATCACATGTCTTTGGTATTGCAGCATAGTTTCTTAAACCCTAGGCCATCAGAGCTCCCTATATTTATTATGTTGTTGTTGTTGAGTACTATAGAGTTGGAACCGACCCCTAGCTGACGCTCCAGTAGGTTTTCAGATGCAATTAATAACGTGGAAGGAGATTACCCATCTTTCTCCCTCACAGCAACTGGTGGATAAGAACCTTGTGCCTTCAGGACTGCAGGGAAGCTTCTTGCCACTAGGCCATCTCGTGGCCTAGTGGCAAGAAGCTGTGTTGCTATCCTGAAGATATGTGGTTCAAATCCACCAGCTGCTCTTCAGGAGAAGCATAGGCAATCTCCTCTCATGCGATTAACTGCCCCTGAAAACCTGCCAGAGGGTCAGGTATAGGTCAGTTTTGACTCAACGGTACACAGCAGCAGCAACAACAATAACATAATATATATGGTGTTCTTTTTTAGACATTGAATTTCTAAATAGCAATAACCCATTTTTATATATGAACATACAGGTCTTTGCACTAAACTTTCTAAACAATAGATTGTATCTTATTAATAATCTGTTTTCTTCACATCAGAAGGAGAATTGATGCCTTTGAACTGTGGTGCTGGAGAAGAGTATTGAATGTACCATGGACTGCCAAGAAAACAAACAGATTCATCCTAGAGA
>NW_006400285.1:97481-99068 GCF_000299155.1 Elephantulus edwardii
TTTAGGGCTGTTGGACATACGGTTGCTATGAGTTGCAAACGACTCGACGGCACATAACAACAACAACAACAGCACATAGCTAAGGATATCTAGTGTGTTACACTGCTAACTCAAAGGTTATGACCTGCAATGGTTTGAACGCACAAGAGGTTCCTTGGAAGAGAGATGGAGAGTCTCTTCCTGTTAAGATTTATAGTCTAGAAACCCAGTAAAGGGTTAATATAAGTTGGAAGTGACTCAGTGACAGTAATTTTGGGTGTGCCAGATGATTAGAATGATTAGAATACAATGATTGATTGAATAAAAGAACATTATTGAATCAGTTTGCAATAGCAGTGTGCTATTGTTGTTAGGAGCTGACTCCAACTCATAGCAACTCTACACAAAACAGATCAAAACCTTTCCTGATCCTACACCATTGTCACAATCCCTACACTAGTTAAGCCCATTGTTGCAGTCACCATGTCCATACATCTCTCTGATGGTCTTCTCCTTCACTGACCCTCTAGTTGGCTAAGCATGTTATCTTTTTTAAAGCACTGTTAAAGGTATGCGGGAGGCTGGTTGCATTTCTTCCAAGACAGGTATGTTTATTCTTTTTAACAGTCCATGGTGTATTTATTATTCTTTGCTAACACCACAACCATAAAGCATCCATTCATTTCCAGTCTTTCTTATTTATTGTACATCTTTCACATGTATATGAAGCAATATATAGGCTGAATGTAGAAATTATCAAACAGTATCATTGATATCACATGCTAGCAAAATACTGATTATTTAAAAATGGTTGGAACAGTATATAGATAGGGAATTGCCAGAAGTTCAAGCAGGATTTAGAAGAGGCCTTGGCACCAGGGATATTATTGCTGATGTCAGATGAATCCTGACTGAAAGTAAGGAATACCAGAAAAATGTCTGTTTGTACTTTATTGACTGTGCAAAGGCTTTTGACTGTGTGGATCATGAAAAGTTGTGGCTGACACTGAGAAGAATGGAATCCCAGAGCACTTGATCGTGCTAAAGAGGAATCTATACCTGGACCAGGAGGCTGTTATGCAAACAGAACAGGGGAGCATTGGATGATTTGGAACTGGGAAAGGAGTGTGTCAGAGATGTATTCTATCTCCATACCTTTTCAATTATGCAGAGCAAATTCTCCGAGAAGCTGAATTTATGAAGAGGAAGGTGGCATCAGAATTGGAGGGAGACTCTTCAGTAGCCTGTGTTATGCAGATGACAAAATCTTGTTTCCTGGAAGTGAGGAGGATTTGAAGAAATTGTTGTAGAAGATCAAGGAATGCAGCCTTCAATATGGATTGCATCTCAATATCAAGGAAAGAAAGGTTCTTACCACTGGTCCAACAGGCCGAGTTATGATTGATGGAGAAGAGATTGAAACTGTCAACAGCTTCATCTTGTTTGGATCCACAATTAATACCCTTGGTATGAGCAGTCAGGAAATAAAAAGATGCACTGTACTGGGAAAATCTGCAGTTAGGGACCTTCCCAAATTATTGAAGAGTAGTGATGTAAGTTTGAGAATTAATGTGCATCTGATTCAGGCCATAGTCTTTTCAATTACTA
>NW_006400285.1:100687-102270 GCF_000299155.1 Elephantulus edwardii
TGGAGAAAAGATTGAAGTTGTCAATTATTTAATTTTACTTTGATCCACAACCAATACCAATGGTAGGAGCAGTCAAGAAAGCAAAACCATTTTTGCATTGGGAAAATCTGCTGCCAAGGACCTATTAGAATGCTAAATAAAGGATGTCAGTTTAAAGCGTAAGTTGCACCTGAACTCAAGTCATGGTATTTTCAATTGTTTATGTATCGCAAAGTTGGACAATAAATAAGGAAGACAATAATCAAGCCTTTGAATTGTACTGGTGAAGAGTGCTGAATATACTATAGATTGCTAAAAAAACAAGCAAATCTCTCTTAGAGGAAGTGCAGCGATAAGGATGGCGAAATTAGAGATAAAGATGGAGAAACTTCATCTCACATTCTTTGGGCATGAGTGACTAGTTGTCGACAGTCACCAGTCTTCCAGTAAAAGACATCACACTGACACTGTAATTGGAAAAAGTTAAGGATCAGTGAAAGAGCGGATGATCCTCAACAGTTTGAATTTGCACAGCAACTGCAACAATCAGCTTGAACATGGTAGAGATGGCACAGCACAGGGCAAAGCTTCCACCTATTGTGCATGGGATCATTATGAATTGTAACTGACGTGATAGCTTCTAACAACAGCAACAGAAACAACATATCTGTATTCAGTAAAAAGCTCCATCTCATTCAGTAAAAAGCTCCATCTCATTGCCTTTTTTGAGCCCCACTGAGTTTCCGAGACTAAACATTTTAATAAGAAGAGATTACCAGTTCCCATATGGAGAGCAGGAACCTTTTGACTAAGGACACAACAGTGTATGGGCCATACTACTGGAGCTCATGCTATATGCATAGGTTTTAGTATATATTACACCTATTTTAGGGATAGCACAATTTAATCTAATTTAACACTGTCTAATGTGATTTTGAAAATTCTTTCATCTAGAGGCAATGTCTCTTTCCTTCAGATCCATGCTTGGCCTTGTGTCTTATCCTGGCCAATAGAATGTGATGGGAGTGATGGTGTGCCAATTCTGATCTGAGGACTTAAGGGAAATTCTGAGCTTCCTCCATCTCATTCTCCATCTCCCTCTGCTGCTATAAGAAACCCAGGGTCACCTGAAGAAGAATTAACAGTTGAAATATCCCAGCTTATAGTTAACATATGCTTATATGTAAGTATACATTTTGTAGAATATAGAATATTTGGTTTGTACTCCTTTGCAGATTTTTAAAATTGAACATTTACAAATCCACATAATGTCTATTTCTAGTTTATTGCCTTTGCATTTTATTCACTTGGAAGAGTCATCTGTTTGCAGAGTTTTTTCCTATAGTTGTGTGTCCCCTGAATTAGAACCGGCTCACTCAGCAGGTTTTCAGAGACAGTCAATTGCATGGAATTGCCCATTTTTCTCCAGTGGAGCAGCTAGTGGATTCAACTCTTTACCACGAAAGCACCAGAGCACATTTATATAGAGAGACTATTAACCTTCATATTACATACAGAAAATTGTTTACCAATTTGTCATTTAAAATCTTACTTTGATGACAAAGATGTACCTAATCCAAGTCATGATATTTTCAATTCCTTCA
>NW_006400285.1:103690-116584 GCF_000299155.1 Elephantulus edwardii
TCTGCTGATGTGCTGTTCCAGAGGACATCATACTTGGTAAATTAAAGGGTGGCAAAAAAGAGAAATACCTTCAAAGAGACAGATTGGCATAGTGACAGCAACAATGAGCTCAAACATAATAATCCTGAGAATGGCTCAGGGCCAAGCAATGTTTCAATCTTTTACGTATAAGATCATTGTGAGTCAAAATGGACTTTAGAATGTCTAATAATAATGTCAACAATGTAATTCCCTTTCAATTCCTTTATGGCATTTTCACGATCAAAACATTGAATTTTTTATGTACTAATAGTTTTCTTTATAAGCCTTTTATTTTGGCCTAGTGCTATGAAAAATAGTTGCATCTCCATTATTGCCTAGTTTTTGCCTGTTGGAGAACATAAAGATTCAAATAAATAAATCTGTGATTGTGCAACAAGGCATTTAAGTAAGCCAAGGAAATAATGTGGACAGGATCAAAGAAGATCTTTATATGACAGATATCTATTTGTTTTTTTTTAAACAGTGCATTATTTTATATAACAGGAAATTCAGAAATGTGAAATTGTTTGACTTAGTAGATGAATAGATTTTGTACAGACCCAGTTGGATCTACACTTCACCTTATCATAATAACATCCTGGCTTGGTCCACAAGTGCGTATCTTCAAGGTCATAATATGGCTGATATGGTTCAAGGGGACCACATTAGGATCCCCCCCTTTTTTTCAAAGAGAAAAACGTGATTATCTTCATAGCATTAAACATGTGCTTCTCCCTTCAGTAAAGCCAGCTGAGGGAATGTGCTTATCCCTATACCAATAACTGTATTGCTTGTTGTTATGTACCTCCAACTCTACTGTGACTTATAGAGACCCTAAAAAACCAGATCTGAACCTTACCCTATACTGTGCCATCTTCAAGATCTCTGGCACATTTGAGCCCATTGTTATGGTTACTGTGTCAATCTATCTGTTGAGGGTCTTCCTCTCTTTCTCTGACCCACCACCTTTCCAGGCAACATGTTCTTTTCCAAAGACTAGCCCCACCATCCTTGCCTCTAAGAAGCATGAACTTTGAAGAAAGTGCATCTTGGTTGTGCTTCATCCAAGTTTTAAGAGAATACCAAACAAAGTGTTGCTTCATGCTGTCAGTTTGGAACCAACTCATAGCTTATCTGTTAGCAGATTTTCAGAGGCAGTTAATTGCTCTGGAGCAATATTGGCAAACTTTCTCCAAGAGAACAACCGGTGAATTCAAACCAGGTGTCTTTGGGATAGCAGTGCAGCTTCTTACCACTAGACAACCCGAGTGCTCTAGGAAAATGACTTTTGACTTAAAACAAGGTATGGTTGTTGTTAGGTGCCATCAAGTCAAATATGACTCATATTAACCCTATGAACCACAGATCTGAACCCTGTCCTATCCTATGTGATCCTCACAATCTCTGACACACTTGAGCCCATTGCTGCAGTCACAATGCCAATCCATCTGGTTGAGGGTGTTACTCTATTTTGCCATCCTTCCACCTTCCCAAGTGTAATATCCTTTTCCAAGGAATAACTTCTAGTAACATGCTCAAAGTATGCCAGATAAAGCTTCATCCTCTGCCTTCAAGGAACTCTCTGGCTATACTTTCTCCAAAACTTATCTATTTATTCTTTTGGCAGTCCGTGGGATATTTAGTACTCTTTTCTAACCCCATGACTGAAAAGCATCAATTCTTTTGTAAGCCATATTCACTGTCCAGCTTTTGGTGGCATAGCAAGTGACTGAAAAGACCATGGCCAAAGGTGGCCACTTAAAGAGAGCACAGGAGTCCATCTAATAGCAGAGAACCAAACTACAATGTTCTTAGGGCCTCAAGCTGAAGTTAGATCCAGAGGAAATGAAACAGAAGATGCAAAAAGATATCATCTCTTCCATATGCAACTTTCTCATCTCTGTGGCTTTGTGGCAAGTCACTCTCTTTATCTTAAATTGGATAGCATACAAAGATTTGGCATCACATGTGAAGGAAGACATAATACGAAGACCCTGGCTAAAATTTCCATGCCCATTTGCACATGAATAGACTCAAAGCCTAAGAAACTCTCAGACTGAATGGATCTTTAAATTCTACTTTCCCCCCACCTCAGGTTTTCTTCATCAGCCTTTATTGGTATCAACTTGTGTTCACTCTGAAGGCAACCAGGAACTTAAGGTAATTTGCTTTTTCAAGCTGATACATCTGGATTTGGAGCTCATTTTAACTTGGCGCTTTTCTGGCGAGACCAGAACATCATCCTATAATGTAGAACAACTTAATCTATTTGGCTGGCCAGAGAATGCTTCCTGCAGAAATTTCCTGTTCTAAAGAATTCTTGTGGAACTTCTTTGGGGAAAACACACACTCATTTTAGTTGGCCCAAAGACACTGAAATCAATAACTATTTTTTATTTCCTTAAAATGTATAAGGCTTTCAAGATTGCTCTTGTTTTGATATCCTTCATACTATTGTCTTGGAATAAGACAGTTCATCTTAAATGTGAGTTTCCATAAACCATAACTCAACTAGGAGATTTTCACAGGCCCAGCTTCAGGAAGAATTTTCTTTGGTGGGATCAAATACTTTAGAGACTAAACATTTACTTAAGACTTCACTTTCTTCCTTCTATTTCCATTCTCCCAAAGGTGTACAAAAAAGCTAGTTCTTCTGGTGAGTGCGGGCTGCCAGGAGAGCCTTGTGAGCCTAAGCCTCAGGCGATGGGAATCTTAGCCAAGATTCTTTCATAGTATCCTGACTTTGAGTATGTTAACCCTTTGTCTTATGCAACTGTAATTGACCATTCTTGAAACTTTCTAAAAGGAGTTATTGTGACACAATGTTTAAGTGCTTGGTTGCTAACCAAAAGGTGGGCAGTTCGAGTCCATGGGGAGAAAGATGTGGCTGCTTCCATAAAGATTTACAGCCTTGCAGACCATCTTGAATGATTCCAATCCGTACTATAGGGTCACTGTGAGTTGAACTTGACAACAATGGTGGTGGTTTCTTTCCTTTCTCCTCCTCCTCCTCCTAATTAATTTTAATGAACTTTCCTCCCTGCCCTCCCTCCCCTTCAGTTTGCTTTTATCCTTGAAAAGTTAAATAAAATTGTTTCATTGTTATAGAATCTCCCTCCTACCCCCACCTCACCCTAGTCCCCTCCACTATGCAGCTTTCATTCTGGACTCTTATCATAACAATAATACCTAGTCATATATCCCTTTTAAGGTTCTATCCCTCATCTGTTTCAATATAGTATACATTATGTATCACCTCTTTTCTTAGTTTCCCCACAATCACAATGACAGTGATGCTGTGCAGTACTTGTCTTTTTGTGACTGAGATATTTCACTCAGCATAACATCCTCCAGGGTCACCCATTTTGTGTAATAATTTATGAGTTCCTTGTTTTTCAGTGCAGTATAGAATTCCATTGTGTGAATATACCACGGCTTCTCTATCCATTCATTTGTTGATGGGCACTTGAGTTGTTTCTAGCTCTTTGCTATTGTGAACAAAGCCACAGTAAACATGAGTGTGCATATATCTGCTTGGGTGGCAGTTTTGGTTTCTTTAGAGTATATTCCCAGTAGTGGAACTGCTGGGTCAAATGGTATTTCTATTTCCAACTTTTTGAGAAAGCACCACACTGCCTTCCATAGCGGTTGCACCATTTTACACTCCCACCAACAGTGAATAAGGGTTCCAGTTTCTCTGCAACTTCACTGGCATTTGTTGTTTGCTGTTCTGTTAAATTTTGCTATTCTTACTGGGGTGAGGTGATATCTCATAGTTGTTTTGATTTGCATATCTCTTAGAGCTAGGGATTTTGAACATTTCTTCAGGTTTTTGTTCACCATCTGAATGTCATCTTTGGTGAAGTGACTGTTCATATCCTGTGCCCATTTTGTGATTGAATTTTTTAGCTTTATCTTGTTGTGGTGCTCGAGTATTCGATAAATTCTTTATATAAGTCCCTTATCTGACATATCATTACCAAATATTTTCCCCCAGTCTGTGGCTTCCCTTTTTTACCCTGCTGGAGAAGTTTTTGGATGTGCATAGGGATTTTGCAGAGAGATAATTTTTCCTGTGATTAAATAATTAAATGCCCAAAATGTGTTAAATCCTCATTTGGCATAATAATAAAAGCCTTTCACCATTTAGAGTTATGTATGTAAGTAGAGTTCTTTAATTTATGTCCTACTTTTCAAATGAAGTTGAGCCTCTTTCAGACATTTTCTGTTTATATGTGTGTGTGTGTGCTTGTGTTTCCTCTTCAGCATGACATAAAACAATCTATCATCTTGGCAATGAAGAATGAGCTTCATAGATAGGAAGACTGAGAAACAGGATGTTTCCTTGTGCTGCCAGTCTGGGATGATGACCTCCGGCCCCCTCACATATCAAAGCAGTCAGCACTAACTTTTGGGTCATGATCAATTGAAGTGCTTCTATAGCCAGCAGCTACAATGAGCTGGATTGGAAATGAGGTATAACTTTCTTTTCCCTTCCAATAGGAGTATCTGTCTTTTTTTTTTTTAGTATCTGTCTTTTAATTTACTGTAACAATAAGTGAGCCTTCTGGAATTCCTTCATACCTAAATGATGCCACATCATAGATACATAGCGATTACAATACATGGGTTACTATTATATAAAGCCAGCATCATTTTCACACATTCATTTCCCTCTAGTCTAAATTGTTTCCTAGCTGACCCTACAGAGGTCTTTCAGAGGCCATAAATTGCACAGAAGAAGATTACCCAACTCTCCTTTGGAGTAGCTAGTGGATTTAAACCTCTCGCCTTTGGGTTGGCAAAGCAACTTCTTACCTATTAGCATGGGCAGCTTGGGACTATGTTTCTGCATTTAAGGTAGCTAGAGACCAGAGGGAGCTGACTATAATGGTGGGCTACAGTCTTAGCCTAAAACTTTGATTTTTTTTAAGGTATTATATTAGCCCTTTCTGGTCTCCAGCTACCTTAACTGTACACATGATCTTGAAAATTATCAACAGCTGTGGAAGAGTAGGACGAGAGAGAGAGAGAGAGTTTTTCCCACACTGAGTAGCAAGACTTGTGTAGCAGGACTTGAGATGAGCAAATCTTGAGGTAGACTTGAGCAGACCCTGGTGATTGTGTGAAGAGACTGTGGCATTGCTGTGGAGAATCTGTGTCAATGCATGACCTGAGGCTTCTTACATTTGTGCTGCCATAGTTAAAGGTTTTACTGTTCTTGCCATACACTTGAAGGAGAAGCAGACTCATAGCTATTCTGAGGCAAATCTTGCCAGATGATTTAGATTTGACTGCTGAATTTAAACCAGAGACTGGACTAGTTGAGGAATTGTGCCTTGGAACTTGGGTGATATTCTTTACCTCCCAACTTAGCTCTCCAACTTACTTTTGTTGTGCTAGGCTGTGGGCCCTTTATTTTCTTTCTGCTCTGGGGTGGCAAAAGGCTGTGCTCTTCTCACTCCCTCTGGCCCTTTCAGAGAGCCACTCATTTCCCTGTGCCTCATGTCCCCTTTTCTGCTATCCAGACACAGAGGCATTTGAATCTCCTCAGTCTTTGCTGTGCTTTCTATTTCTTCTTCAATATCAAAGGGATATTGCATTATGTTACAAGATTAGAAGATAGAACAGACTCCTGATGAAACCTACAGATCCTAGCCTGCTAAGTTTACTAGCTATATGAATTGTTCAAGTTACTTAACTTATCTAAGCATCAATATTCTCACTGCTATGAATAAGTATAATACCCATTACAAATGGTTGCCAGACCTATGGTGTGTGGTATTGAACACCAATTTTACATTTTGTTAGAAGTGAAAGCAAAAAGTTTTGTTGAAAGATGGAATCACAAATAAAGAGACACACTAGCATCACCACAGAGTGCTATAGTGCTCTAAATTGCAAGAAGAGAGCTGGTTTTTATTGAGTGGAATAAATAAGGGGCTGACTACATGCTTACAGCACCAGGGATTGTTGCTGTTAGGTGCTACTGAGTTAACTATTACTCATAACGACCCTATGAACAACAGACCTAAACTCTATCCTATCTTGTGTCATCCTCATCCTCTCTGATAGAGTTGAATCAATTGTAGTCTCTGTGTCTGTCCATCTCATTGAGTGTCTTCCCCTCTTTCACTGACCTTCCACCTTTTCAAACATGTTGTCCCTTTCCAAAGAATAGCTTCTCCTACAACATGCCCAAAGTATGAGAGATGAAGCTTTGCCATCTTTGCCTCCAAGAAGCATTCTGCCTGCATTTTATCCCAAGACTTGTTTGTTATTCTGTAGTGTATGGGATACTCAGTACTCTTCTCCAACACCAGAGCTCAAATACATTAATTTTTTTCTTCTGCCATCATTATTCATTGTCTAACTCTCATAGGCATAAAAAGGGATTAAAAAGACAAAGGCTTTAATACGGTGGATTTTAGTTTTCAGACTGACATCACTGTTTTTCAGTATTTTGGAGAGATTTCCTGAAAGCAGACTTATCAAATGCAATATGTTTCGTGATCTTCTGATGCTATCAAGAGCGTTGATTGTTGGTCCAGTGATGAGAATTTTTGCATTTTGATGTTTAAATGTAATCCATATTGAAGGCTGTAGTTCTTGATCTTCTGTTGCAAGCATATCAAGTCCTCCCCACTTTCAGCAATAAAGGCTCTGTTATTTGCATATAGGATGTTGATTAATTTTCCTTTGTTCCTGATGTCATGCATTCTTCTTCAGAGTCCAACTTCACAAATTATTTGCTCAGTATACCGATTGAATAGGTATGGAGAAAGGATACATCTCAAGCACAAACTTTTCCTAATTTTAAACCATGTAGTGTTCCCTTGCTCTGCTTGAATAATATCTCCTTGGCTGAGGCATAGATTTCATATTAGCACAATTAACTGTTCTGAGATTCTCATTCTTCTCAATTTGTTATGATCCACACAGTCAAATGCCTTTGCATAGGCAATGAAACACAGACAGACATTCTTCTGGTATTCTCTGCTTTCAGCCAGGATCCACCTTGGTGTCATGGCCTGTTCTAAACCTCACATAAACTTTTTTTTTAAATAGTGATTTACAAAATAGTGATTTTTAACAAAAGTTTACAGAAAAGTTGGATTTCTCATTCATTCATTGTTGCACATTTTCCTCCTTATTCCTACCCCCAAGTTGGCTTTTTTGGATGTTTTTGTTTTTTAATTTTAGTTTGCTCACAAATCTCATAAACACGTGTTTCACACTATTCTTCATTAATATTTTGTTTCACAGAATCATTCACATGCAATATATTTTAGAAATTCAATCACCATTGGACCTTACAAATCATTACCCTATCTTTTCAGGTTCCTGCAAGATCCTTCCCATTTCCTTTACCTCCTCCCTCCACCCACTGAACTGTGCAACTCTGTGGTTTCACCCCTACCCATCCTCACTCCTCTGCTCACATCTATTCCCCCCTTGTGTCCCATACATGTTTTACAGGTGATACTTTCATTTTTACAATAATGGTCTTATGCAGTATTTGTCCCTATGAAACTGAGTTAGTTCACTCAGCATAGTGCTTCCAGTCTCTCTTAAGTTATGTAATATTTTTAAGATCATTGCTCTTGAACATTTCTTCATTTGCTTGTTAGCCATCTGAATGTCTTCTTTGGTGAAGTGTCTGTTCATATCCTATGCCCATTTTTCTATTGGATTATTTACCTTTATCTTGTTACAGTGCTCAAGAGAGATGCAAATCAAAACAACTATGAGATATCATCTCACCCAAGTCAGAATAGCCACATTTAACAGAACAGCAAGCAACAAATGCTGACGAGATTGTGGAGAAACTGGAACCTTATTCACTGTTGGTGGGGGCGTAAAATGGTGCAACCACTGTGGAAGGTGGTATGGCGCTTTCTCAAAATGTTGCAAATAGAAATTCCATTTGACCCAGCAATTCCCTACTGGGAATATACCCCAAAGAGACCATAACTGACATCTAAGCAGATATATGCACACCCATGTTTATCACAGCTTTGTTCACAATAACAAGGAGTTGGAAGCAACCCAGGTGCCATCAACAAATGAATGGGTAGAGAAGCTGTGGTATAGTCACACAATGGAATACTATGCTGCATTGAAAAACAAGGAACTCATGCAATATTATTCAAAATGGGTGACCCTGGAGGACACTATGCTGAGTGAAGAATCTCAGTCACAAAAGGACAAATACTGCATGGTGCCACTGTTGTAAAATAGAACTGACCTCGGGGTTGCGGGGAGACTGAGAAAGATGGGTTCAATAATGTATACCGCATTGAAACAGATGAGGGAGAAAACTGTTTAAAAGGGATATGTGATTAGGTATTTTTGTCTGACAGGAGTCCAGAGCGAAGGCTGCATAGTGGAGTAGACCTGAGGGTAGGGATTGTAAAACAATGAAAGAACTTTTATTTTACTTTTCCAAGAGGGGAGTATGCTAAGGGGGAGGGTTGGGAGGGGAGAAAAGTGCAACAATGAATGAATGGAAATCCAAAGTCTGTAAATTTTCATTGAAATTAATAATAAATTTATAGAAAAGAAAAAGAAAGATCATTGCTCTTATGTCCTGCATAACATGTGTGGTTGTACCACAATTTCTCAATCCATTCAGTTGCAGTTGGACCTTTGGTCTGTTTCCACGATCTTGTGATGGGATGGTAAATGACGCTGCTATGAACATTGGTGTACAAATCTCCATTTGTGTCTCAGTTCTAATTTCTTTGGGATATATTCTTAGTAGTGGAATAGCTGGGTTATATGAAATTTCTATGTTTAACTTTTTGAGGAAATGCCAGACTGTCTTTCAGAGTGGTTGTACCATTTCACAATTCCACCAACAGTGTATGATAGCTCCTATCTCTTCACATCCAATTTATTTCTTGCTGCCCTGCTGAACTTTGCCACTGCTACTTGGATAAGATGATATCTTATTGTGGTGTTGGTTTGCATCTCTCCTATTGTCAGTGATTTTGAGTATTTCTTCGTGTTTCTGTTGACCATTTGAACGTCTTTCTCTGTGAAAAGTCTTTTGATGTCTTTTGCCCATTTTGTAATTGGATTATCAATCTTTTTCTTTTGGAGGCCCAGGAGCACTCTGTAAATTTTTGTTATGAGACCTTTGTCTGAGCTGGTATTGCCAAATGCTTGTTCCCAGTCAGTAGGTTTTACCCTTTTGAAAAAAAGGGTTTTTTATGAGTACAGAGATTTAATCTTTACAATGTCTCAATTATCAATTTTATCCTCTCCAGATTTTACATCTCTGTTTTTGGTAGTCTCTTTATACCATAGACTAGGCCATCTAAGCTTGATCCCAGTTTGTCTCTTATGAACTTAATGGTTTTGGGCTTTATTCCTAGGTCTCTGATCTACTTGAGTTTTTTGTGTATGGTGTGAGATGTGGATCCTGTTTCCGCTTTCTTCAGGTAGCAGTCCAGTTTTGTCAACGCCATTTGTTGAAGAGGTTGTCATTTCCCCATTTGATAGGTTTTATTTCCTTGTTGAATATCACTGACAATAGATGAATGGGACCATTTCTGGCTTCTCAGTTCTGTTCTATTGGTCTATGTGCCTGTCATTGTACCAGTACCATATCATTTTGGTTACTACTGCTGTGTGGTTTTGAGGTCAGGGAGTGCTATGCCTCCCACTTAATTTTTGTTTTTCAGAAGTGCTTCATTTATTTGGAGTCTCTTTCCTTCCAACCAAACATAACAATTTCCCTTTTGATTTCCTTGAAAAATGCATTTGGTATCTGTCCTGGGATTATGTTGACCATGTAGATTGCTTTTTGTAGGATTGTAATTTTCACAATATTGAGTCTTCCTATCTGTGAACAGGGCACATTTTTTCCATTTATTTAGGTCTTTTTTTTTCGGTCTTGCAGATATGTTCTGTAGTTTTCTTTGTATAAGTCTTTTGGGTCTCCAGTTAGGTTCAGTTTCAAGTATCTCAATTTGTGGTTGGCTATACTCTGGACTGCCAAGAAAACAAACAGATTCATCCTGGAGAGGGTTAAACCAGAATACTCCTTGGAGGCAAGGATTCTGGGCCTTTGTCTGACATACTTTGGACATGTTGTAAGGAGAGTCAGGTCCTTGGAGAGGGACATCATGCTTGGTAGGGTGGAGGGACAGCGCAGGAGGGGAAGACCCTCGATGAGATGAATTGATTCAGTGACTGGGGTAATCAGGATGGATGTGTCAGAGGCAATGCGATTGGCACAGGATAGAGCAGGGTTTGGGGATATTGTACATAGGATCACTATGAGTTGCAGGCAGATTGACAGCACATAAAAACAACAACATTGTAAAATCAGCTGTGTTCAGACTGAGTCTTCACTTTGAAGGCTTATGTGTGAAAACATTGGATTTTGGATTTTAAAAGATAGTTTCTTGTTATTTTGGTTAAATGTTGGGTGTGGACTATTTGCTTGTTCTTATTTTGTCCACAATCATGTGTGAGCTGATTGGATTTGCTGGGTTTGGCTAACAATGAGCTGTTGGCTGGAAGCCTAATGTTTAGAGACAATCAGGGCCCAGGTATAGGCCTGGTTTTTGAAATTCTGCTGGGACCTCGTGGCTCTCGGACTTGGTTTTAATTGTGTTTAGAATGAACATTGTTCTAAGTGGTACTGTTCTGGTCTGTCAATTCACTCTACTGAGCTTACGTGGGGTTGCTGTGGTACTGAACACTGTGCCTCTAGTTTGTTAAATGCCATAATGGTCACCCATGGTGGGCAGTGTTTGGTGGAGCTCCCAGATTAAGACAAGCTTGAAAGCAGGAGTTGCATCCACTTCCTAAACAACATGCCTCTGGAAACTCTATTAACTTAGAGAAATGACAATAGTTATAGAAGTCAGGTCCTTTGTTCGTAGGGTTAGTATGACTTGCACTTGACTCAACAGAACTTAACAACAACAGCAACAACAATAACAAATAACAACAACATTGTAAATGGTATTTTGGTTTCCTTCTCTGAGTTCTCTTTGTTATTGTAGAGGAATCCCACTGATTTTTAGATATTGATCTTGCCACTCTACTAAATTAGTCTACTAGTTTTAAGTTGTTGTGGTTTTTTTGTTTTGTTTTGTTTTTTATTTTTATTGAGTCCTTGGGGTTTTCTGTGTATACTACCATACCATCTACACATAGCAATAGTACTCTCTCTTTGACTGTCTGGATGGTTCTTATTTCCTTCTCTTGTTGTTTTGGCCTAACAAGTACTTTCAATGTAATTTTGAATAGCAGTGGCAACAATGGGCATCCTTGTCTGGTCCCTGCTCACAAAGAGGGACCATTCTTTTAGCCTTTCTCCATTGAGAATGATACTGGCTTTTTGTTTTGCATGTATACTTTTCACTATGTTAAGGAAATTCCCTTCTGTATCTTTATTAAGAAGGGTATTGGCAAAACAACTATGAGAGATCATCTCACCCCAGTAAGAATAGCAAAATCTAACAGAACAGCAAACATCAAATGCTGGCGAGGTTGTGGAGAATCTGGAACCTTTATTCACTGTTAGTGGTAATGTAAAATGGTGCAACCACTATGGAAGGCTGAATACCATTTGACCCAGCAATTCCACCACTGGGAATATACCCTAAAGAAACCATAACTGCCACCCAAGCAGATATATGCACAACCATGTTTATTGTGGCTTTGTTCACAACTTAAGTGCCCATCAACAAATGAATAGATAGAGAAGCTCTGGTATATTCACACAATGGAATTCTATGCTGCATTGGAAAACAAGGAACTCATGAAATATTGTACAAAATGGGTGACCCTGGAAGACATTATGCTGAGTGAAATATCTCAGTCACAAAAAGACAAATATATTGCATAATGACACTATTGTAAAATAGGACTGACATCAGGGTTGGGAGGAGACTGAGAAATAGGGGCTAAATAATGTATACTGCATTGAAAGAGATGAGGGAGAGAGCTGTTTAAAAGGGATATATGATTAGGTATTTTTGTCATGACAGGAGTCCAGAATGAGGGCTGCATAGTGGAGTGGACTTTGGGGGAGGGACTGTATAACAATGGAACAATTTTTCTTTTACTTTTCAAAGAGAAAAGTGAACTGAGGAGGAGGGGTGGGTAGGGAGAAAATTGAAACAACTAATGAATGGAAATCCAGTCTCTGTAAACTTTCATTATAATTAATTAAAAAAAAAGAAGAGGTGTTGGATTTTGCCAAATGCCTTTTCTGCATCAATAGCTAGGATCATATTGTTCTTGTTAAGAACCATATTGCTTTGTTAATGTGGTGAGTTACATTGATTCTTATGTTGTCTTATGACATCCTTTCATATGTCTTATGAATCCCACTTGTTCATGATGAATTCTTTTTTTGATGTTTTTGAATTCTATTGGCTAGAATTTTTTTTATTTAATTTTTTAAATTATTTTTTTGTGTGTACTGTCAAATCAGATCTGACTGGTACAGGAGGAGATTGTCCCTCCTGCTCCAGCAAAGCATCTGATGGATTTGAACCATGTTCCTCTCGGACTGCAGTGCAGCTTCCTGCCACTAAGCCACCAGAGCTCACCTGGCTAGAATTTTGTTAAGGATTTTTTTCATCTGTGTTCATGAGAGATATTGGTCTGTAATTTTCTTTACTGGTAATATCTTTGCCTGGTTGGTTTTCCTATTAGGGTTATGTTTGCTTCTTAAAATGCGTCTGGAGTGTTCCTTTTTTTTCTGTTTTTTTTTTAATAACTTAAGTAGGTTTGGGGATAAAACTTTTTTTAATGTTTGATAGAATTCATCCATGAAGCAATCTGACCCAATTCTTTTTCATGGAGGAGTCTTTTTATGACCAGCTCAATTTTTTTCTTTTTTTT
>NW_006400285.1:117251-117770 GCF_000299155.1 Elephantulus edwardii
CAACAACATCAACATTGTTGTTGTTAGGTGTGTCAAGTTGAATATGACTCATAGCGACCCTATAAACAAAAGATCTGAACCCTGCTCTATCCTGCACCATCCTCACACTTCCTGACACACAAGACCTTGTTGTAGCAGTTAGCATGTCAGTCTACCTGACTGAGGGTGTTTCTCTCCTTTGCTGACCCTCCATCCTTTCCAGTATCATCTCCCTCTCCAAAAATGGGACGCCTCCTACCAATATGCCCAAAGTATGTGAGGTGAAGCCTCATAATTTTTGCCTCTAAAGAGCAATCTAGCTGCACCCTCTCCAAGACATAATTTGTTGTTCTCTTGGGTGTCCATGGGATGTGCTCTTATTCAATACCACAACACAAAGCCATCAATTCTTCTATCATCCCTATTTATTGTCCAGCTTTCAGGTGCACAGTTAGTGACTGGCGAGACTATGGCCTGAATCAGATGCATGTTAGTCCTCAAACTGCCATTACTGCCAAATAATTTGTTGTTATTGTTGTT
>NW_006400285.1:118900-136329 GCF_000299155.1 Elephantulus edwardii
TAACATTAGCTATAATATCCCTAGTACCACGACCTTTTCTAAATCCAGCCTGCACATCTGGCAGTTCTCTGTTGACATATTGTTCTAAACATTTTTTGGTAATTTTCAGCAGAATCTTACTTGAATGTGATATTAATGATATTGTTTGATAATTTCCACACTTTGTTGGGTCACTTTTCTTTGGAATGGGAACAAATATTGATCTTTTCCATTCAGTTGGCCAGCTGGCTATCCTCCAGATTTCTTGGCACAACTTAGAGAGCACATCCAGGATAGTGTCTGTTTGTTGAAATAAATCAACTTGTATACTGCCAACTCCTAGAGCCTTGTTTTTTGCCAATTCCTTCAGAGCAACTTGAACTTCCTCCTTCATCACCATAGGCTCTTGCTCATATGTTATTCTCCATGTCAGCCAATTCTTTCTGATACAGTGATTCTGTGTACTCCTTTCATCTTCTTTTGATACTTCATCAGGGGCTGGTCCAAATAATTTAGAAAGGTCCCTAACTGCAGATTTTCCCAGAGCAATATACATCTCCTTATTTTCTGACTGCCAGTATCAAGGGTGTTAATTGTGGAACCAAGCAACATGAAGCTATAGATTTAAGTTCTTTTGGTTCTGTTGTGATGTCATCTCTACATTTCTTAATTGAGTGTGTCTTCTCTTTTTCTTTCTTTTGTTAAGTTTGCAGGTGGTTTGTCAATTTTATTGACCCTTTTAAAAAACCAGCTCCTGGTCTTATTGATAGTTCCAATTGTTTTTCCATTTTCTATCTTATTGATTTCAGGTCTTTTGTTTGTTTGTGGAAACTTTTATTTTGGGTTTTGCTTTTTTTTTGCCTCCCCTTTTTCTTAGAGATAACCCTAATTTAGTCCCTGCCACATAAACGAATCCTCACTCTCCTCCCTGTACGTTGTCCCATTGGTGGGGAAATCTTTCCCCGGGGCCAAAAGAAATAGGAGGCAACAATGGCAACTGGGTAACTTTTTACCCCAGTGCACAGTGGCAGGGAGGCGGTGCTGACGATAACTATATTTTTCCTGCTGTTTCTCCCCCTCACCTCTTCCGTTTCTTGCTCCTCCATCAAGACCGATTTCAGCTCTTGTTTTCGTAATTTTCTTTCTTCTAGATGCTGTTGAGTTAGATTGTTGTTGTTTTTCTATTAGATGAATGTGTTGAATTAGATCATAAATTTTGTTTCTATCTTTGTTTTTTTATGTGTTTGCCTATGAACTGCCCCCTGAGGGGTATCCCAGAGGTTTTGGTATACATTGTATTTTCATTATAATTTGTTTCAAGGAACTTTACTTCATTCTTTATTTCTTCTATGACCAAATTGTTTTCAAGCAGGGTTTTATTTTAGCTTCCACATTGGTGGCTTTATAAGCTTTATCATCTTGTGGTTAATTTCTTGTTTTATGGCACTGTGGTCTGAGAAGATATTTTGTATTATTTCAAACTTTTAGAATTTGTTCAGTCTTGCTTTATGCCCTAGTATGTGATCAATTCTGGAGAATGTACCAAGCCACTTGAGAAGAATATGAATTGAGTTTTAGTTGGTTGCAGTGCTCAGAATACATCCAAAAGATCAAGTTGGCTGAATGTGTAGTTTATATCTTCTGCATCTTTCCTGAGTTTCTTTTGAGTTGACTTACCCTTCAGCGAGAGTGGTGTGTTAAAATCTCCTACCACTACTATGGTGTTGTCTATTTCTTTCTTTAATTCTGTTAAAAGTTGTTTTATTTATTTAGCACGTCTATTATTTGGTGCATAGATGTTGACCAATGTTATGTCTTCTTGATCTACTATGCCTTTAATCATTGTATAGTGCCCTTCCTTATCTTTTATGGTGGTTTTCATTAGATGGATTGATTCCGTGACTGGGGAAATGGAGGTAAGTGTGTCGGAGACGTAAGACTGGAGCAGAATTCAGTAGAGTTTAGGGCTGTTGTACGTAGGGTTTTTATGAGTTGCAGGGCACTCAATGGCACATGACAACAGCAACAACAACAACAACAACAATTGTTGTTAGGTGCTATCCATTGGCTCAGATTAATACTGACCCTATGTGCAGGAGAATGAAACTCTGCTGGTTCCTGTACTATCCTCATAATGTATAATGTGCTTAATCCCACTGTTGTAGTTACTGTATAAGTTTATCTCTTTGAAAGTCTTCCTTTCCTTCACTGACTTTTTGCTTATCCAAGCATGATATTCTTTTCCAAGAACGGGCCCAATCCTGACAACGTTTCACCATTTTTGCTTCTAAAGAACACTTTGGCTGCATGTCTTTCAGGGCAAATTTTTCTTTGTTCTTTTAGCAATCCATGGAATATTCAATACTCTTAACCAACATAATTTAGAGCCTTTCTTACTCAGTGTTCTGTTTTCACATGCATATGAAGCAACTGAAAATCCCATGGTGTGGATCAAACACAACTTAGTCTTTTAAGTGACATTCTTGCCCTTTATCAGTTGAAGAGGTCCTTGACAGCATATTTGCCCAATTTAATAACACCTTTTGACTTACTGACCACTGCTTCCATAGGTGTTGATTGTGGTTCTAAATAATATGGAAGTTTTTGTCAATGTTAATATTTTCTCTAGCTATCATGATGTTGCCAATTTGTCCAATGGTGAGTATTTTTGTTTTCTTTCTATTGCAGTGTAATCCATATTGAAGGCTATAGTTAGTCTATGATCTTCAGTAATTGCTTCAAGACTTTCAGCAAGTAAGGTTGTGGGATTCATGGAAGCCATTGAATAATAACCCATATATTGAATGATGCCCTTGTGTACTTTTATATGACTTTACAAATTATCTCACTTATGCTTAATAACAATATTGCTTGGCCAAGGTTATTTCCTCCTTTGTTCAGTTGAGGGGAACAGTTGTGATTCAGTTAAAGAATTCTTGCCTTTCTTGTGAGATTCTGTGGTTTAATTCTTGACACCTCACATGCAACCACCATGTATCTGTCTGTGAAGAATCACATGCCTTGGAGAGGATCTGCACAGGAGAGGAAGACCCTGGATAAGGTATATTGACCTCATTACTATGGCAATGGTATCAGGTGTGTCAGAGATGGTAAGGTTGGCTTAGAATAGAGCAAGGTTTGGAGCATTGTTCATAGGGTTTCTTTTAAACGGTAGTCAACTCGACAGCACATAACAACAACATGATGCTGAATGAGTTTTAGTGCAGCTTCCAGAGTAAAACAGATTAGAAAGGGACAGTTGGTAATCTACTTCTAAAAACCAGCCAACAAAATCCCTCTGGATTACAATGTCTTGATGGTGCAGGCCCAGGTAGCATTTCATTCTATGATGTGTGCATAGCATCTTCAGGACAGAGAGCAACTAATAAAACAACAGAGATCAGAAATCTGAACCTCAGAGGGATTCGGCCATTTCCCCAGCATTACAGTTAGTATGTGGCAAGGCTGGACTTTGAATCCAGAACTGAACAAAATTAGAATCCACACTTTTTTCTCTTTACTTTATTGTCTACTGTAATTGCCCAAGATATGGAACACAATTATACATGCAGCCTAATCACATTTGTACAGATTTAAACCAGGAGTCAGCAAAATACAGCTCATGGGCCAAATCCATCCTGCTTCCTGCTTTTTCACAAATAATTTTGGTGGAACACTTCCATTCCTATTTGCTCATGTGTTGTCTATGGAGTGTGTGTGTGTGTGTGTGTGTGTGTGTGTGTGTGTGTGTGCGCGTGCGCTACAATAGCAGAGTGGAGAGTTGAGACAGAAACTGAATGGTTTCAAAGCATAGACTATTTATTATCTGGCCCTTTACAAAATTTTCCAGCCCTTGACTGAAATAATTCCAAGCAGACTTCTTTTTCTCCTTTATCTTGTCCAGAAGGATAAAATAGACTCAGTGGAGGGCTTAACAATTCTGATTGTGCTGATTTGTGAGTCATTCCAAGCATATATTATTCAAGGCAGAACAGTTCTGTAATTGAGCATATAGCTCAGATAGATGCATTTCTGTCCTGGTTTTGTCACTTACTAGCTAGTAAGTGGCAATGATGACTTTTGAAAAATTGCTTAATCTGTCTAAATCTATTTGTTTTTATTCATAAATATTATCTACCATAATATTATATTCTCTTCTATATATGAAGGACATAGCAGTGAAAAAAAACAGACAAAAATACCCTTTCTTGTGAAGTTTACTTTCCACAAGGTGGAGGCAGAATCTAAAAAGAAAAAAAAAAGAGTGAAAGTCAGCATAAGAAAATAGAAATAAATGTACTGAAGGAAGGAAAAGAAATAGGGACAAGAAATGTCCAGGGAAGACAGGGAGTGTGGGAAGGAATTGCAATTTTAAATGATATCAGCAGGGAAGCTCTTTAATGAGAAGATGATATTTGGATAAAGACAGGAAGGTATTAAAAGGGTATGGTAGTGAAAATCTGAGAGAAAGAACATTATAGGTTGAGATGAGAGAAAGAGCAGGTCTCTGAGGCAGAACATGTTTAGCATGTTAAAGGAAAACCAAGGTCAGTGGGCCAGTGGGACTGGCACAGTTTAAACAAAGGGAGTCTAGTAGGCAAGTAAAGACTTTTGCTTTTATTGTGATGGAAAGTCATTTGAGAGCTGTTGAGAAGATAAGAACATAATGTTGATGTCATAAAAAGACCATTTAGAGTTACTAACCATATTGTGAAGAAACGGGGAGGAGGGCAAAGGCAGAAACAAGTGACCATTTAAGAGGTGACCATATCCAAGTAAGAAGTTACTGTGGATCAGACCAGGGTGAGCTGGTGAGATGTGGTTCAATTTCAGATACATTTTTTTGTGTGTATCTTTTCAATGTGCAATCCCTTTGACATGCCTTTTAATGTTCAAGGCCTTTACATAGCCAGGGCTGAAGACTCCTACTAGTAACTAAAGTAATGGGTTTTGGGTTTCCCTCACCCCTTTTTTAAAATTTTATTTTAATGAAAGTTTACAAAGACTTTGGATTTCCATTCATTCATTGTTGTACACTTCCCTCCCTGCCCACTCCTCCCAGCCCTCGAGTTCATTTTTCTCTTCAAAAAAGTAAAAATAAATAAATAAAAATTATTTCACTGTTATTCAACTTCCCTCCTGCCCCCCTGCCAGGCCCTGTCCACTCCACTATGCAGCTTTTATTCTGGACTCTGTCATGACAATAATACCTAATCATATATCCCTTCTAAACAGTTCTCTCCTGCATGTGTTTCAATGCAGTATACATTATTTATTCCCTCTTAGTTTTCCCCCAACCCTGATGTCAGTCCCACTTTACAACAGTGGCACTGTATAGTATTTGTCCTTTTATGACTGAGATATTACACTCAGCATAATATCCTCCAGGATAACTAATTTTGCACAATATTTCATGAGTTCTTTGTTTTTCAGTGCAGGATAGTATACCATTGTGTGAATTTACCATAGCTTCTCTCTCTCTATTCAGTCATTTGTTGAAGGGCACTTAGGTTGTTTCCAACTCTTTGCTATTGTGAACAAAGCTGTAGTAAACATGGGTGGGTATGCATATATATGCTTGGAGGGCGGTTCTGGTTTCTTTAGAAATTCCCAGTATTTTTTTTTTAATTGTTTAAAAAATTGTTATTTTGTGTGTGTGTACCATGAAATTGGATCTGACTGGAACAGGGGATTAGCCCTCCTTTTCCTGTGAAGCATCTGGTTTGGTTTGAACCACATACCTCTGGGATTGCAGTGCAGCTCAAATGGTATTTCTATTTCCAACTTTTTGAGAAAGCACAGCACTGCCTTCCATAGTGGTTACACCATTTTACATACCTACCAACAGTGAATAAATGTTCCAGTTTCTCTGTAACCTTGCCAGCATTTGTTGTTTGCTGTTCTGATAAATTTTGCTATTCTTACTGGGATGAGATGACATCTCATAGTTGTTTTGATTTGCATCTCTCTTAGAGCTAGGGATTTTGAACATTTCTTCATGTGTTTGCTTGCCATGTGAATGTCTTTGGTGAAGTGTCTGTTCATTACATGTGCCCATTTTTCAATTGGGTGATACATTTTGAGGGAAAAAGCAACAAGATTTCTTGATAAACTGGGCGTGAAGCATGTTGTCATTGTTATGTGTTGTAGAGTCGCTTGCAACTCATAGTAACCCTATGGAAAAGAGCCCTAAATCCTGCTCTATCCTGTGCCAACCTCACAGTCTCTGACACACCCACTCCCACCACTCCAGTCACTGAATCGATCCATCTCATTGAGGGTCTTCCTCTCCTGTGCTGTCCCTCCACTATCCCAAATATGATACCCCTCTCCAAGGACTGGCCTCTCCTTGCAACATGCCCAAAGTATGTCAGACAAAGCTTCAACATCCTTGACTCCAAGGAGCAGGTCGGCTTTACCTTCTCCAGGACAAGCCTGTTTGTTCTCCTAGGTGTCAATGGTATATTCAACTCTCTTCTCCAGTGCCACAGCTCAAAAAGCATCAATTTTCTTTCTATCATCCCTAGTCCAGCTCTCCAAGGCATAGCATGCAATTGCGAAGACTATAGCTCAGATCAGGCGCACCTTAGTCTCCAGCCTGATGTTGTTGATCTTCAGTACTCTGGAGAGGTCCCTGACAGCTGACTTTCCCAATGCAATTCATCTCTTGATTTCCTGGCTGCTGGTACCAAGAAGGCTGATTTAGGAGCCAAGTAAACTAAAACTGTTAACTATCTCAAACTCTTCGTCATCCATACTGATGCGGCCAATTAGCCCGGTGGTTATAATCTGTTTTCTTGATATTGAAGTCTGCAGTTCTTGACCTTTAGTTTCAGTTTCAGCAAGCAGGGTTGTGTCATCTGCATAATGCAAGTAAGTTGTTGATGAATCTTCCACCAATCCTGATGCCACATTCTTCCTCATATAGCCTAGCATTCTGGATTATCTGTTCTGTATACAGATTGAAAAGCTATGGAGACAGAATACATCCCTGGCAGACCTCCTTCCAAATTTTGAACCATGCAGTGTCTCCTTGCTCTATTCTGATGACTGTCTCTTGGTCCAAGTATGTTTTGCATAAGCACAATCAAATGTTCTTGGATTCCCATTTTTCTCAGAGTCAGTAATAGCTTGTTGTGATCCACACAGTTAAAAGTCTTTGCATATGAGGGGAGAAAAAAAAAGTTTAGGTCCAAGTACCTGGAAAAGTGTATCTGGGTTCTTGACTGAGCTGACAAGTAGTTGGAGAAGATTTGGGAGAAGTTTAGGAGTTTCCTATGATTTGGAAATGATTTAGTGGGAACTTATTTTTAAGTTTGGGATGCCCTTTTGCCATTTGAGTAGGGGATGTTACATAGTTAGTTGGATATGGATAGAATGGTTGAAACTGGTATTATGGAGGGGATGATGCTATTGGTAATAACAAAGGCTAGGTATGACTATGAGTATGCATGTCTTAGGTGAAGTGAAGATAAGATCTTAAGGACCTTAAGAGTCAGAATATATTGACATGACAATGTGAAAATTACAAGAATTTCGAGACGAATTCTCCTGAGGAAAGTGACAGTGAGCTAATAGCAAATATTTCAGAGGAATGAGATTTGTGATTTGGGGGCAGGAGTTCAACAGAAGGAGAGTAGTGATGGAAGAGTGAAATTGCATAAGATGAAAAATAAGAAGTAGTTTAGGGAAAAAGAGAAATGTAGAAAGCAAATAAGGAGCAAAGAGGATGACTACCTCCATCCAGTCCAGTGGTGTAAGGGATGTGAGGGACACATGACTCAGAAGGATATAGGACAAGCATCATCTTTAAGTTTTAATTAGAGGAAGAAGCAAGAGGAATGGTCTCAGAGGAGGCTAAGAATAGAAACTTTGCTGTGGAATGATGGTGTGAGCCAGCAAGAGTAATGAGAGGATTTTAAAAACTGAAGTTGGATGATGGTGGGAGATGGAGGTCAGCAAACATTTACAGATGACTTGCAGCCCTGGACTCCTTATGAGGCTGATGTGGTAAACAAGGTCTGATGGTCACAGTGTAGAGAGTGATGGCCAGGCAATGTGTAATGAGAAGGACTGAGGCATACAGAGTCCAGTGTTGCCTCTTTGCTTTTGCCAGGCAAAGCACCAAGGCTGGAGGGAGAATGGCCTTATTTGAAATAATTCCTAATAGTTCCGGGAGTGGGTGATATTCCCTCTTTTTTTCCAATCAGAGGCCCAGAGACTATGACAGAGGACAAAACACCTAAGTAAAAACTTATTGGAAGGTCTCCATGAATTCCACGGGATGCTTGGACTTCAGCAGTGTGGTGCAAGTTTCCTGTTCACTCTCTGCTGCTAATACTGACTAATCAACTTTTAGTCTCTTTTGCTTTCTCTTATGGCTCAAATTTTGGATTTCAAAGGTATAGCCTAGTTGACAGATGGTGAAAATATGTTTTATGGGGACTCACCTCTCCAGACCCTGAGGTAATGTTGGTAAAGCTACAATACTTGGGAAAATTTGTCAATGGAGCAGACATGTGTTGAAATGTCTGCTTGATTAAGGCTAAGATTTCTATTTGTGAAATGGATGGTGGTTGTTGTTGTGTACAGTTGACTCAGAACTGACCTGTAGCTGACCCTACAGTGGGTTCTTAGAGGCAGTTTTAATCACATGGGAGGAGATTGTCCATCTTTCTCTCTTGCAGCAGCTGGTGGGTTTGAACTTCGTACCTTTGGGATCGCAGGACAGCTCCTTACCTCCAGGCCACCAAAGTTCCCTAAAATGAGTGGAGTGAATAATAAAAGCAAGGGTGATGAGACTTCATTTGACATACTTTGGACATGTTATCAGAAGGAATTAGTCCCTGGAGAAAGGTATCTTTAGGGAGGAGAAGGATATCCTTTGACAAGTAGAGGAAGATCTCAATGAGATGGATTGACATAGTGACTATAAATATGGGCTTAAGCTCAGCAGAGATTGCAAGTGTTGGCAGAGGATCAGTCAGGGTTCCATCCCATTGTACATAACCAGGGTCACTCAGAGTTAGAGCTGAATTGATGGCATCTAACAACTACCACAGCAATAGTTACTTGTCATATTGTGGAACAGATCATTGACTGCTCATATACAAGTTAAAATTAAAACTAAAGAAGGTTAAATCATATCCACAGGAATCAAAATTTGATCTTGACTCTATCTCTCATGAATTTAAAAATCAAATCAGGAATAGGTTTGAGGCTTTGGACACTAATGAAGGAAGACCAGATAAGCTGTGGGAAAATATCAAGAATATTGTTTATGAAGACTGCAGGAAGAAGAAAAGATCAAAATGGATGTCAGAAGAGACTCTGAATATTGCACTAGAGTGCCAAGAAGCCAAAGCAAAGGGAAGAAATCAAGACATTAAGGAGCTGAACAGAAGATTTCAAAGGGCTGCTTGGAAACAAGGCAAAATATTATAATGAAATGTTCAAGGAGCTGGAGTCAGAAAATCAAATGGGCCAAACTCATTTTGCATTTCTTAAACTGAAAGAGACAAAGAATATATTCAACCCATGAGTTGCAATGCTTAAGAATGCTATGGGCAGGATATTGAATGATTCCAGAAGGATTAAAAGCAGATGGAAGGAGTATACATAGTCATTGTACCAAAAATAATTGGCTGACACAGAAGAATTTCAAGAAACAACATATGAGCATGAGGTAATGGTGATATAGGAGAAAGTGTAGGCTGCTCTGAAGGAAAAAAATAAAGCCCCAGGAATTGATGGAATACCAATTGACATATTTCAGCAAACAGATGCTTGCCCTGCATGCGCTCACCAATTTGTGCCAAGAAATCTGGAGGATAATTTTTGGCCAACTGACTGGAAAAGATCCATATTCATTCCCATTCCAAAAAAAGGTGACCCAACAGTGTGAAAATTATTGAATAATATCACTAATAGAAAATCCTGATGAAGATTATCCAGAATGGACTTGAACAGTACATTGACAGAGTACTACCAGAAATCCAAGCTGAGTTTAGAAGAGGTCGTGGCATTAGGAACATTATTGCCAGATGTCAGATGGATCTTGGCAGAAAGCAGAGAGTACCAGGAGAATGTCTATCTGTGTTTCATTGACTATGCAAAGGCATTTTACTGTGTGGATCACAATAAATTGTGGCTAACTTTGAGGAAAATGAGTATCTCAGAGCACTTGATCATGCTTGTAAGAAACCTATACTTAGACCAAGAAGTGGTCCTGAGAACAAAGCAAGGAAACACTGCATGGTTCAAAATCAAGAAAGGAGTGCATTCTGGATGCATCCTGTCCACGTATCTTTTCAATTTGTATGCAGAACAGATCATATGGCAAGCAGGGCTTTATGAGGAGGACTGTGGTAAAAAGATTGGAGGAAGACTCATTAACAGCTTATGATATGCAGATGACACAACCTTGCTTGCTGAAACTGAGGAGGACCTGAAGCACTTGATGCAAATGGTCAAGAACTGTAGTCTTCAACATAGATTGAAGCTCAACATCAATGAGACAAAGATTCTCACTACGGGGCCAATTGGCAGCACCATATTAGATGTAAAAGAGATTGCGATTGTTAGCAATTACAGCTTGCTTGGACCCACAAGCAACACTCTTAACAACAGCAGTCAGAAAATCAAAAGATGAATTGCATTGGGAAAATCTGCTGTCATGGACTTCTCGAGAGTGCTGAGGAGCAACGATGTAAGACTAGACAAAGGTGTGCCTAATCCAGACCATGGTATTCTCAATTACTTGTTATGTTTCAGAGTTGGACATTGACTAAGGATGACAAAAGAAGAATAGATGCCTTTGAGTTGTGGTGCTGGAGAAGAGTGCTGGACATACCATGGATGGCCAAAAAACCAAATAGGTCTGTCTTGGATAGGGTGAAGCCAAGTCTTTCCTTGGAGGGTAGGATTTTGAAGGTCTGCCTCACTTATTTTGGGCATGTGGCCAGGAGAGATTGGTTCTTGGAGACAAACATCATGCTCGGAAGGGTGGACGGACAGCGCTGGATATGAAATCTCTGGATGAGATGGATTGATACAATAACTGGGGTGATGGGGGTTGGTGTGTTGGAGTTAGTGAGACTGGCTCAGGACAGGGAAGAGTTCAGAACTGCTATACATAGGATCACTATACATATCCAGCAACTCAATGGCATATAAAAACAATAACATATTGTGACAGGCTTGGAAGCAGGAGTGACATCCACTTCCTAAATAACATGCCTCCAGAAACTCTATGAATGTTGATAAATGTCGATAGTTATACAGGGGCTTCAGGCCTTTTGTTCATAGGGTCGCTATGAGTCATGCTCAACTTGAAAGCAATCAACAGCAGCAGCAGCAGCAACAACAACAAGATAGTAATCTGAGGTGAAAATTGAATGAGATGATATATAGGACACATTTAGCACGGTGCCTGGTACCTAGCTCAGTCTCTATACACATTAATCATGATGTTATGATCTTGGCATTTAGTAATCTGTCATTTTAGTGAGGGACAAATTTGCATTGTTCACTCAGCTTGTGAGGAGATTGAGGAGAGAGGTGAATGAATGCTTGTCAGAATGGATTTGCTGAGTGGCGCCAGGTCTTCACCACAATATCCAGCAGTAGACAATGACATTTCAGTGGGTCTTCACTGCTCTTTACTTGGATCTGAAGACGATACATCACATTTCTAGTTGAAGGTTTTTGCTCTTTATTGAAAAATCTGATGCTATAGAAAGTTGCTTGAATATAGACACCTCAAAGACCTGGGGGCTCTTCTCACTAATGCCAAAGGTCTTAATGCATCTCCTTTTGTCCCATATGGCAGCCCCTTCATCCATCTGACCTCTAGTGAATCTCTGCCATTTGGCTTTGGTCTGCTTTCTCACTTGGTTTCTCTTGCAAGAGATCTTGAATGTGAGCAGTCCTCTCCCTTCCTTGGACAAACATTTACAGTAGTTATTTTATTTAGTGATTTACAATCCACTGGCTTGTGAATCTGTACCGGCATGTATGATAATGTGTGAACACAGCACAAAGGTGTGCTTTCTAGAGTGCTAGAACAGATCCTAAATGCATCCAGGGAAACTAGGGGAGAAAAAAAGACGTGGTTTGTGCTAGAGTGGTACCTACTGAGAAAACCTGGGCTGCCTTGCTGTCCCTTCTATAATGCATTATTGAAAAGGTGATGATTATCATTCAGATCACAGTGAATTCCAGCTAATACAAGGTCACAAAGAGCCTGCCTGTGATCTCTGGATTTTGCCAGGCAGCATATAATAGGAAACTGCTGATGTCAAATGTCATTTTTTTCCTGATTTATTGCTTTATTGCTGTGGATCTTGCTTTAAAACATGGGCACAATTTTGGGGAAAATAAACTGCTGGAGAAGTGGGGGACAAAAGTCCCAAGACATTTTCGCTGTGAGCGACAAATAAAATACAGTTATAACTTGGGAAAATATATAGCTATAGAAATTCTTGTACTATGTTGCTAATGAAATTACTTGATAAATATCTTTTGATTTACTTTATTTGACAATAACAACAGCAACAAAATGAGACAGCTATATGGCTCAGGAGAAATACTTGAAAATAGGTTGTTTTAAAATGATTCATGGCGTCAGCACAAGCTGCCATGTCAGCACAAGACACAGATGACTACTAACTAGGAAAAAGTGAAATTTATACCACCTAAAAAAGAGTGAACTGAGTTGAGAGTGACCCGTTGGGAGCTGCAACCTGCTGGGAGCCACAACCAACCAGGACCCTGTGACCTACCAGGATCCAGCAAGACCTGCCAGGACTTGACAGGAGCAACTGGGACCCAGAGACCCATCAGGAGCCTGCAGGACAGCTGGACTTTGAGTGAGAGAAAAGTGAGGCCTGCCACTGGAACGCTATTCCTGATGTTGATGCCCCACGCTAGGAACTCAGGTGCTGACCCCACAATTTGAGTCCTGACCCCACTGGTCTGCATCCAGAACTCTGGTCCCAATGCTGCTGGTCCACATCCAGAACTCCAGTCCTGATTCCGTCGATGTCCTGTAGTGGGAACTCCGGTCCTGACACAAACATCTGTGCCAGGAGCTGACGTGTGCTGGGAGTGACATTGGAGCTTGAATGAGGTACTTTGTGGGGAGTCAGAGCGCTTTGGCTGGATCATGTGGGACTTGTTGTGTTGTTGTTATGTGCTGTAGGGTCACTAGTGACTCATAGCGACCCTATGTACAACAGCCCTAAACTCCACTCTGTCCTGTGCCAATCGCACTGTCTCTGACACTCCCATTCCAATTATCCCAGTCACTGAATCAGTCCACCTCATAGAAGGCCTTCCTCTCCTGTGCCGTCTCTCCACCCTCCCAAGCATGATGTCCCTCTCCAAGGACCGGTCTCTCCTCACAACATGTCCAAAGTATGTTAGACAAAGCCTCAGAATCCTTGCCTCCAAGGAGCCACCTGGTTTAACCCTTTCCAGGACAAATCTGTTTGTTTTCCTAGCAGTCCATGGTATTCTCAATACTCTTCTCCAGCACCACAGCTCAAAGGCATCAATTCTCCTTCTATCCTCCTTGGTCATTGTCCAACTCTCTGATGCATAACAAGTGATTGCGAAGACCATAGCCTGTATCAGACACACCTTAGTCTCCAGAGAGACACCATTGCTCTTCAGTACTTTAGAGAGGTCCCTAACAGCAGACTTTCCCATGGCAATGTGCCTTTTAATTTCCTGGCTGCTGATGCCAAGACTGTTGACTACAGAGCCAAGCAAACTAAAGCTGTGTACAATCTCAATCTCTTCACCATCCATCCTGATGCTGCCAATTGGTCCAGTGGTGAGAATCTTTGTCTTCTTGACATTGAGCCTCAATCCATATTGAAGACTATAGTCCTTGACACTCTGCAGCAGGCGCTTCAGGTCCTCTTCAGTTTCAGCAAGCAGGGTTGTGTCATCCGCATAACGCAGATTGTTGATAAATCGTCCACCAATCTTGACCCCACATTTCTCCTAATAGAGCCCAGCCTCCCGGATAATCTATTCTGCATATAGGTTGAAAAGGTATGGAGATAGGATGCATCCCTGGCGTACGCCCTTCCCAATTTTGAACCATGCAGTGTTCCCTTGCTCTGTTCTGACGGCTGCCTCCTGGTTCAAGTATAAGTTTCACATTAGCACAATCAAGTGTTCTGGGATTCCCATTCTTCTCAGAGTCAGCCATAGTTTGTTATGATCTACACAGTCAAATGCCTTTGCATAGTCAATGAAACACAGATAGACATTCCTCTGGTATTCCCTGCTTTCAGCCAAGATCCATCTAACATCAGCTACAATATCTCTAGTACCACAACACTTTCTAAACCCAGTCTGGACTTCTGGTAGTTCTCTGTTGATGTGCTCTTCTAGTCAAGAAAGCTGGAGCTCGTTCTCAAAAGGAAAATCAAGTCTTCCTGGTTTTCCAATCAGGGCTTCATGCTCTGCCTTGCATCTCCTCAGATCCTGTCCATCAACTGCTTTTAGCCTGGAGCTGCAGCAGTTGTCTGACAGAGGTGGCTACTTTCACAGGCCTTTTCTCTACCAAACTGAAGCAGATCTTCCCTTACGTCAGAAGACAGAGAGAAACCTAGGCAGGGTAGCTACCCCACCTTCTTATGGAGTGGTGTCTTCAGATCAAGGACTTGCTCTTGCCTCAGACATGAAAAACTCTTCCACAACAATGCCATGTAGGAAACATGCTATCTCACGCCCTACACAAGCCCAAAGCAAGATGTCACCCCCCCCAAAGTGACACACTAACATTGAGTTTCCTGAAGCCAGAAAGTCTGATGAAACTTTCTGATACAAAATTTAAAAGAATAATGATTGAATATTTTCAGTGGGTGAAAGACAATCTTGATGAATTACAGGACACTGTAAGCAAAAACTAGGAAGAGCTTAAAAAGATCCAAAACAATGCAGATAAGACAAATGAGTCACTAGAGCCTCTGAAAAAGCAAGAAACCACAATCCAAAATATGAGGACCAATGTTTCAGATGCTGTCAACATTATAGAGTGACACATGAATAGTGTTGAAGAGATAGAACACAGAACCAGTGAGATAGGAGATAGAATTGTCATCACTTATGTGCCAGGGGGGAAAAAAGCAGAATCAAAAAGGAAGGAAAAAAAGAAAACCTAAGAATAATGTGGGACATAATCTAGAGAAAGAACATACTCATCATCAGAATTCCAGAACAGGAAGAAACAAGTAAAGGCACTGAAAAAGTGTGGCAGAATCACTAGAAGAAAACTTTCCAGACATAATGAAGAATGAAAGAATATATATTCAAGATGCTGAGTGAACACCACATAGAATAGACCCCAAAAGAAAAACACCAAGACATTTCATAGTCAAATTCTGAAAGCTGCAAGAGAGAAACAAAGAGTAACCTATAAAGGAGAGCAGATAAAGTTAAGTGCCGATTTCTCATGTGAGCAAGAAGACAGTGGAATGACATATATCAAACATTCAAAGAACACAACTGTCAACCAAGAATGCTTTATTCAGCAAAACTGTCCATCAAATATGAAGGAGAGATCAAGATATTCCCAGAAAAAGAGAATCCAAGGGAGTTTATAAAAAGAAGACAAGCATTAGAGGAAACATTGAGAGACGTCCTTCTTACAGATGCCACAGAAAGCAGCATGGACCAAAGTAACTAGCAACACTAAAAAGAACTCAATAAAATTATAGCAATGAAACCTTGCCTCTCAATAATAACACTGAATGTAAATGGTTTAAATACATGACTGAAGTGAAAAAGAGTAGCAGATTGGATAAAAAAATAAAAACCCAAATCCATCAATATCTGTCTACAAGAGACACACCTGAAAAATGAAGATATGAAAGACTAAAAAGAAAAGGGTGAGAAAAAATTATACCAAGCAAATGGCAATCAGAAAAAAAAAGCAAGAGTAGCAATATTAATTTCTGATAAAATAGGTCTCAATGTAAAAACCATCATAAAGGACAAGGGACATCACTACATAATGATTAAAGGGTTAATAGAACCAGAAGACATAATAACAATAATAAATATCTATGCACCAAATGAAAGACCTGCAAAATATATAAAGAAAACGTTAACAAAATGGAAAAAGAAAATAGACAACACTGCTACACTAATTGGAGACTTCAATTCACCACTCTCAAGAAAAGATAGAACTTCCAGAAAGAAACTGAACAAAGACACTGAAGAATTGAACCACACAATAAACCAACTCTATCTCATAGATATTATAGGCTGATGCACCCGCAAAAGCACAGTATACCTTCTTTTCTAACGTGCATGGAACATTGTCCAGAATAGATCATATTTTAGGCCACAGGGCAAGCATCAATTAATTAAAAAATGTAGAAATGATACAGAGCTTCTTCTCAGACCATTATGCTACAAAATTAGAAATTTGTAAAAAGAGTAGAAAGAAGAGAAAGCCATACATTTGGAATCTGAACAACACCTTGCTTGAATATGAGTGGGTACTAGAAGAAGTTAAAAAAAAAAGAAATTAAAAAGTTTCTTGAAACAAATGACAACAAAAACACCATTGCCAAAACCTCTGGGAAACAGCCATAGCAATAATCAAAGGTCAATTTATAACAATAAGGATACACATTATAAGACAGAAAAAATGACCATTGACTCTCTAACTCAACAACTTCAACAAATTGAAAAAGAACAGAAAGAAAACCAGACACCCTAAAAAATACAGATATTACAAAACTTGTTCAGAAAAGAAATAGAAAACAGAAAACCAATTGAAACCATCAACAAACCAGTAGTTGGTTCTTTAAGAAGGTCAATAAAATTGACAAACCACTAGCAAAACAACAACAACAACAAAGACACAAATAATCAGAATAAGAAATGAAATGGGCAATGTCATAAAAGGAACAAACCAAAATAAAAAGGTTAACAATGGAATATTATGAAAATCTATACTCAAAGAAATATGAAAACCTGGAGGAAATGGACAACCTTTACAAAGGAAGAAATTGAAAAGGTAATAAAACATCCAGCCAGAAATAGCCCTGGACCAGATGTTTTAAAAGTGAATTATATCAAACATTCAGAGAAGAACTGTCACCAATTCTAAATAAACTATTTCAGAAAATAGAAAAGATGGAATTCTCCCAGACTCATTCTATGAAGCAAACATATCCTTGATACTAAACTCAGGTAAAGACACCACCAAAATAGATAACTATAGGCCAATATCTCTCATGAACATAGATGTAAAAATCCTAAATAAAATTCTGACCAATACAATCCAATGATACATCAAAAAAATCATCATGACCGAGTGGGACTCATAACAAGTATGCAACATAAGAAAAAACAATCAGTGTATTTCATCATATTAACAAAGCAAAGAACAAGAACCACATGATCCTGTCAATTGCAGAAAA
>NW_006400285.1:137094-138463 GCF_000299155.1 Elephantulus edwardii
CACAATGAAATCCCAATATAAATACCAATTCCATTCTTTAACAAAATGGAAAAGGCAATCTCCAATTTTATTTGGAATGGATAAGCAAATAAAATAACCAAAGCACTCCTTAAAAAGATAAACAAGGTAGGAGGCATCTCACTCCCTAATTTCAACTCCTATTTCACTGCCATGGTGGTCAAGACAGCATGGTACTAGCATAAAGACAGACACATAGATCAATGGAATAGAATTGAGAACTCAGAAGTGATCTATCTGCCTAAGTCAACTGATTTTTGACAAGAAGGTGAAATCAATTAAGGGGGGCAACAACAGTCTTCTTTTTTTTTAACAAATAGTGTTGGAAAATTGGAAAAACATCTGCCGAAAACTCAAACAAGACCCACACCTTCCACCATTCACAAAAAAAAACCCCTCAAAGTGGATCAAGGACTTAGGACTAAAACCAAGGACTATAAACTTCATTAGAGAAATGCTTGGAAGAAACCTAAAAGCTCTAATTCACAACAGTTTTCCAAGCGTCCTGAAACAACCTACAAGTAGGAGAGGATAAAATAGATTAATGGGACCTTATAAGAATAAAATCCCTATGCACATCCAAAAACCTCTCCAACAGGATAAAAAGGGATGCCACAGACTGGGAAATATACTCTAAAGAAACCAGAACTGCCACCCAAGCAGATATATGCATGTATATGCATATATGCATGTATATGCATATATGCATATACATGAGTATATGTATACTCATGTTTATTGTAGCTTTGTTCACAATAGCAAAGAGTTGGAAACAACCTACGTGCCTATTAACAAATTAAAGGATAGAGAAGCTTTGGTAAATTCACACAATGGAATATTATGCAGCCCTGAAAAACAAAGAACTCATAAACTATTATACAAAATGGGTGACCATGGATGGCATTATGCTGAGTGAAATATCTCAGTCACAAAAAGACAAATACTGCATAACATAATACCACTATTATAAAAACTAACTGACAAGAAGTTTGGGGGGAAACTAAGAAAAGAGGGGATAAATAATGTACATAGCATTGAAACAGATGAGGGAGAGTACTGTTTAAAAGGATATATAATTAGGTATTTTTGGCATGACAAGCATCTAGAATAAGAGCTGCATAGTAAAGTGATCTGGGGAGTGGGCTGTATAATAATGAATTTTTCTTTTTCCCTAAAGGAAAAAAGTCAACTGGGCATGGGGCTAGGAGGAAAACATGCAACAATAAATGAATGGAAATCCAAGTTCTTTACAAATTTTCAGTAAAGTAGCAATTAAAGAAAATAAAACAATTCATGTTTTTATTCCCTACCTTCTGGTGAAATCAACCAAATCCACAGGAGCCAAAATATG
>NW_006400285.1:149673-150272 GCF_000299155.1 Elephantulus edwardii
TGGATTATGTATGCCACCAGAGTTCTCTAGGTATGGAGACTAGGATTGGGTTTAACCTTTAAAGATTCTGTCATTGTTTGACTTCTCACAGAGATCCCAGACCACCTTCAGGAAGACAGTGTGGGCTCTGATCCCCACATAAACAAAGCTTTCATTCTTTAGAGATTCGACATCACTTACCCAAAACCACGGTTGTGTAACTCAACATAGAGTGAATACGTGTTTGAATGTCTTCAAAGGCTATTACTTTCAATCCTCCCATGTGAATCTTTCAACTTTATGACTTTGCACAAGTTATTCTCACTGTTGGAACATTCTCTTACTAGTTTTTTCCTGGTTAATTTCTGCTTGACTTTCAGCAATCATTTCTGCTAGGCATCCAGCCACTTGTGGTATTTTTGTTATAATCTCAAACCAACCCGTACTGTCAAATTGATTCCAACCCCTAGTTACCCTCCATTGAGATTCAGAGGCTGGTGGATTAAAACTACTGATCTTGTCGTTAGTAGTTTAATATATAATTCACCAGGCCATGGTCTTCTCAATTGCTTGTTACACTTTAGAGAGCTGGACAATGACTAAGGTTGACAGAAGAAGAA
>NW_006400285.1:150847-154613 GCF_000299155.1 Elephantulus edwardii
ACTGAGGTAACCTGGGGCTGCTATGATGATGAACCTTGTGCCATTGGTGTGTCAAATGCCATAACGGTTATGCATGATGGACAGTGTTTGGTGGAGCTCCTAGCTCAAGTTTAAGACAGGTTTGGAAGCAGTAGTGGCATCCACTTCTTAAACAACTATCCTCTGGAAACTCTAAATGACAACAGTTATAGAACAGCTTCAGGCTTTTTGTTCATAGGGTCTCTATGTCTTGTGCTTGACTTGATGGCAATCAATATCAACATGCCATTAGAGTTCATGGTAAGCCAAAGCTCCATCTCAGATAAATTATAAAACCACAATCTCTGGAGACACTGGTGTGATTTTGTTAAAGCATCCTTGGTGATTTGAATGTGGAATAGTGTGAATCACTCACTGAACTAAGGCACAAGAATATACACAAAAGGCATAGTAAATTTCACGTTGACTCAAGAGATGTTAATGAGGTAGGATTATGGGATTTATGATTAAATGAAAGGCATGATGGGCAAGGAAAAGAAATTAAGTGTGAGTCTTGTGATTTTGCCTAGTGGAATGTTACCATAGCTACAAGGTATGAGTTGTATATTTCTAAGGAATTAGAATATTCTGAGGTACGCTTAGCATCAAAATAATACTAAGCATCATTTAATCTTCTTTGATCTAGAGGCATCTGGGATCTGCTAGTGCTGCTAAAACATTTTTTGATATATGCTACAAAGTTTATGACCAGTACTATGCTAAATACAAAGAGGAAAAAGTTGAATCACAAACTACTTCAATCTCTATCTTCCTAAGAAGATTCCCTTCCATTTATGTCAGTGTCCTACACAGAAACAGTCATTGGCTCACCAGTTTTATAAAGTAAACTCCACATTCCTTGTCTGGAATCAAAAGCCATACACTTTCACTGATTGTCCTAAATAATTCCACTGCTATAATCAAGCTACTTTCTACCACCTTTAAATTACTTGGGAAGCTCTGGTGGCATAGACTGTGGTGAGTGTTTTTGTTAATTCAAAGACCTCCCATGTCCAGCAGTTTGAAATTGCCAGTAGTTATATTGGAGAAAGATTAGAAATCTCCTTTCACTGTGGTTTACAGCTTCAGAAACCCTTTGGAGTGTCAGCTATGAGTTAGAACTAATTTAACGGTAGTAGTAAGTGAAGTTAGATTACTTCAGTATAATAATTAGTAATAATATTAAATAGACATCAGCCACTATTCTAGGGACTTATTACTATGCTCTTTCTAGTTGTTAAAACAGCCCTGTATGGTTGCTATACCAGTTTCTGAGTGCTTTACTCACAGAAATAGCCTAGGTATGTTGATTTAAAGAACAAAAATTAATTTCCTTATAGTTTAGGAGACAAGTCTAGTTCTTTACCTCTTTTAGCTTCTAGCAGCTGGTCATCTCTGGAGTTCCTGGGTTTGTAGATCCATCTGACTCCATTGTTGTCCCAATGTGAGCCATCACCTGTGTCTAATCCATTCCCTTTCTAACTCAGAATTGATTTGGTATAGAGCTGTCAGAAAAAACTCTGGATATTACACTAGAGCACTGAGAAGCCAAAGCAAAGGGAAGAAAATCAAGATACTAAGGACTTGAACAGAAGATTCCAAAGGGCAGCGTGGGAAGACAAAGTAAAGTATTACAATGAAATGTGCAAGGAGCTGGAGTCAGAAAATCAAAAGGGCTGAACTTGCTTGACATTTCTTTTTTCTTTTTTTTTAAATACACTGTAAATACTTTTAATTACATTAAATAAAAAACAATACATTCTTAAAACTCACCCAGTCTTACTTATTTTACTATTATCCAAACTTTTAATTCTATTTTCACATTTTCAATTATATGATGTCACACTGACAGACTAAATAGCCATGAAGGAAGCTTTGACAACATGGAAAATTATTTATATACAAATCAGTTCTCATTCCCTGCCTCAACTACCAGAGTATGAGGTTAAACATTTCACACTAATGGTGGGACAGATATTTGAATTACAAATGAGAATATAATATTGACCTCATAGATACTGCATTCTTACTAGGAGATAACAATTATACGGTATATTATCAACAACAAAACAAAGATTAAAACTGTTACAGGAAAGAGAAACATTTAATTTTATTTTAAGTGTTCAGAGACAATATCATTGTATAGATAATCTTTCAAGTAGATCTCGAATATTAAATAAAAATTCATTATGGGGAAAAAAGAGGGAAATGCTCTTCTAAAATGCAACTAACGGTGAAATAATTTTGTTCTGGAGAATGTTAATAGATAATAAATGAATACTGAGAACAGCATTTCTCAACTTTTCCACTAGGAGCAATCATTGACCACAGAGTGAATAGATACTTCCAAAGACCTGAAAAAGCTTGAAAAAGTCTAACTCTACAAAAGATCTATTCTAGAATTTTAGTCTGCTTCATCTTAAATTTAACGAAAAAAATTCATTATCCTTTCACTTCTAATATAGTCTTGCCCTTTTCATCTTTTTCTTCCACCTCAATCTTTGCACTAGATAAGAAAATGTCTTTTAGTACATCAAAGTGTTTATCTTAAGATATGAGAGAAAAATAACAAGTTTGCATATCTTGTGTATGCTCTCCTCTAAAAATGTAATGTTCAACCAATAATCTCCTAGGATAGAGACAGACATCAACATCTTTGGAAAAGTCTTCACAATGTAGAAGCAATATGAAGCAGTAAAAGGAGATAGAAAAAGAAGGTAGTACATAGTGAGACCAAGAGAAGAAAAGTTCTCAGAATGATTAAGGACTACAGGCTACATTATTGATACAACAAAAATCCTCACCACTGGGCAAATAGGCAGCATGATGATAAGTGGAGAAAAGACTGAAACTGTCAACAATTTAATCATACTTGGATCTATAATCAATCCCTTGGTACCAGCAGTTACAGAGCCGAAAGATCTCTTACATTGGGAAGACTACTATCAAGGGCATCTCCAAAGTGCTAAAGAGCAAATACGTCAGTCTAAAGACAGGGGCACTTTATCCAAGCCATTGTTTTTTCAATCACTTACTATGCATCTGAAAGCTAGGCAATAAGTATGACTGAAGAAGAATCAATGGCTTTGTGCTGTAGTGTTGGTGAAGGGTACTGAACATCCCATGGACTAATAGAAAACCAACATGTCTTGGAGATAGTGTAACCAAGGTACTCCCTAGAGACAAGACTGGAGAAGCTGTGTCTTATATACTTTGTACATGTTGTTAGCAGGGCCCAGTCCTTGGAAAAAATATATCATGTTTGGAAAGGTTGAGGGTCAGGAAAGAGAAAGAATGTCTTCCACAAAATGAACTGACACTGTGGATGTACCAATGGGCTTAATTATATAAAAGATAATTAGGATGGCACAGGATAGCGGAAGGTTCTGATTTATTGATCACAGGGTCCCTATCAGTTATAGTCTACTCCATGAAACTAAACAACAACAATTCTCTGAGCTCAAATTATATTCATGACTAGATACCAGGGAAGCGTAGTCTTAAGGAACTGAAGAACAAATTCAAACCTCGAGTTGCAATATTTAAGGATGCTTTGGTCAGAATGTTAAATGATCCTGAAAGTATTAAAAGAAGACACAGAAGAATTTCATGAAACAATATATGAACAAGAGCCTGTGGTGATGAAGGAAGAAGTACAATTTATAGTGGCCTTACAAACAACAGATCTGAATTTTGGCCTATCCTGCACCAAACTCATGAATTCTGATATGCTTCAAACTATTGTTAC
>NW_006400285.1:155683-157347 GCF_000299155.1 Elephantulus edwardii
CGACTGGTCCAGTGGTAAGAATTTTTGTCTTCTTGACATTGAGCCTCAGTCCATATTGAAGGCTGCAGTCCTTGACCCTCTGCAGTAAATGCATGAGGTCCTCCTCAGTTTCAGTGAGCAGGGTTGTGTCATCAGCATAATGCAGATTGAATAAGGCATACTTTGTCTTTAAACTTACACTATATAGCTCCTAAGCATTTTTATGAGATCCCTGACAACAGACTTTCTCAGTGTAATACAGCTTTTGATTTCTTGACTGCTGATGCAAAGAGTGTTGCTTGTGGATCCAAATAAGATGAAATAGTAGACAATTTTAATCTTTTCTCCATCTATTATCATGTTGCCATCAGTGACACAGGAACCTTGATTCCAATTATCTATGATTATGAGGAACATCTTTGCTGAATTATAGAACAGTTTTGGAGTGCTGGTAGATTTCTTCAAATTTCTGTTATGTATAACATAAAGGTTACAGACACAATATAATTTTATATTTACTTTTTATTTTTTTCACTCTGCCCATCACTTGCTTAAACAAATACATAATTTACAAAGTTTTTGCAACTTGTCTTGCATAAATACTCTCATCGAAGATTTGGGGGGAGATATCCAGCAGCACACTGGTTCATTTAATTTCTGTCATGAAGATGTATCCAGGTACAAATGCATAGCTAATAAACAAACATAAAGACAATTAGGGAGTGATCAGTTCTGAGATTTATTGTTCTTTTTTATGTGCCGTAGAGTCACTTGTGACTCATAGCAACGCTATGTACAAGCCCTGAACCCTATTCTATCCTGTGCCAATCTCACTATCTCTGACACACCTACCACCATTACCCCAGTCATTGAACCAATTCATCTCATCGAGGATATTCTTCTCCTGCACTGTACCTCTACCCTCCCAAGCATGATGTCCTTTTCGAAGGACTGGTCCCTCCTTGAAACGTGTTCAAAGTATGTCAGAAGAAGCTTCAGAATTCGTAGTTCCAAGGAGCAGCCTGGTTTAACCCTCTCCAGGATACACTTATCTGTTTGTTCTCTTAGCAGTCCACAACATATTCACTACTCTTCTCCAACACCACAGTTCAAAGGCATCAATTCTCTTTCTATCCTTTGTAGCCATTGCCCATCTCTCTGATGCATAGCAAGTGACTGCAAAGAACATGGCCTGTATTAGGTGCACCTTAGTTTCCAGAGTGACATCATTGCTCTTTAGTACTTTGGAGAGGTCTCTGACAGCAGACTTTCCCAATGCAATACGTCTTTTAACTTTCTTACTGCTGGTGCCAAGAATGTTGATTATGGAGCCAAGCAAACTAAAGCTATTAACAATCTCAATCTCTTCACCATCTGTCATGATGCTGCCAATCGGATCTTTGTTTTCTTGATGATGAGCTTCACTCCTTATTGAAGGCTGCAGTCCTTGGCCCTCTGCATCAAGTGCTTCAGGTCCTTCTCAGTTTCAGCAAGCAGGGTTGTGTCATCTGCATAACATAGATTATTGATCATTCTTCCTCCAATCCTGATGCCACATTTCTCCTCATAGAGCCCAGCCTCCCGGATAATCTGTTCTGCTTTGCTTTTGTTGTTGTTGTTAAGTGCCGTCAAGTTGTAGGCGACTCATAGCGACCTTATAGAGGAAAGTCCTCAACACTTGTGTG